>NC_034191.2:38967494-39219994 GCF_002021735.2 Oncorhynchus kisutch
GCACATACTGTACCATGTATTCAGTTCTAAACTACTGTCTTCATACATGGTACACACTGACAATAAAGGACACTCAACATGATATCTATACATCACCAGACATACACACTTGATAGAAGATCTGTTGATCATGTGGGTCTTCTGGCACGGGGCCAAAGCCCAGTCAGACTTCACAGCTCTCTATGTATCTCAGTGTCACGTCTGGTGAGCTCAGCCGATGCCAGCCCAGCACAGCCGAGCACTTCCCATTTCCAACATACAAGAGTCTCTCTGTGTCTCTCTCTCTGTGTCTGTCTCTCTCTCTCTGTATGTCCCTCTCTCTCTCTATCTGTGTCTGTCTCTCTCTCTCTCTTTCTCTGTCTGTCTCTCTCTCTCTGTCGGTCTCTCTCTCTCTGTCTGTCTCTCTGTCTCTCTGTCTGTCTCTCTGTGTCTGTCTCTCTGTCTCTCTGTGTCTGTCTCTCTCTCTCTCTCTCTCTCTCTCTCTCTCTCTCTGTCTCTCTGTGTCTCTGTGTCTGTCTCTCTCTCTCTGTCGGTCTCTCTCTCTTTGTCTGTCTGTGTCTGTCTGTCTCTCTGTGTCTGTCTCTCTCTCCGTCTCTCTGTGTCTGTCTCTCTCTCTCTCTCTCTCTCTGTCTCTCTGTGTCTCTCTCTCTCTCTGTCTCTCTGTGTGTCTCTCTCTCTGTGTCTCTCTGTGTCTGTCTCTCTGTGTCTCTCTCTGTCTCTCTGTGTCTGTCTCTCTCTCTGTCTCTCTGTGTTTCTCTGTGTCTGTCTCTCTCTCTCTGTCTCTCTGTGTCTATCTTCTTTGTCCCCATCTATCCTTTTCTGTAAAAGATACTCCATCACCACGTCTCTTCCCATGTGTCTCCATCTCCCTTTAAGCCTTTTCACTCCTTTTCAGATGCTAAAGCCCGTCTCAAGGGGAGCAGAAGAAAGGGCAGCCGTAGGGCTGAGAGAAGGAAGGCTTTCTTTCCTCTTTCTGTCTGGACGTTCAATCACTGTGAAGTAACTTTGTCTCTTTGCTGTTATCGTGGCCTCACTATCTCTCGCTCTCGGAGCTCTTCTCTCTTTTATCTCGGGTTGAGGCTGAAGGGGAGTGGCTTAACATGCTGCTTGGACGTGCATTTGTTACCACGCAGCTCCCCGCTTCCTCAACGCTCGTTTCCAACAGCAACCGTGGCTGACTTTGTTGAAAGGAACGAGCCATTTGAAAACACTGTGAGGAGGATACAGTGCACAGACAGAAAGACAGAGCACACAGGGACAGACAACAGATACTCAGTATGGAAATCAAGCGTGGCATCTAAAGCCAAGGGTCTGATTTCTGTTTAACAGGAGCTTCAATTTAACAGGATATCAAAATACCTAGGCCCACAGTACAGCTGTATATGTAATAAAAGAGCATTGTTTATTTAGCCATTTGGTATAACTATTCCCTGATGTCTTGCCATCTTCACAAAGCTATAATACAGAACTTATAACACATGGTTAAATACATGTGTGTCAACTGTACTGTATGAAGCGTTTTGATATGCTTGTCTGGTATGTCGACCGGCTCAAGAGCATCTGCTTTGATCTGTAATGTACACAATGAAGAGGACACATGAAAGAGATGGGGGGGGAAAGAAAAACACTCCTCCTCATGTCTCATCTCTTCCTCTTTCTCCCACCCTCTTCGTGTGTGTGTGTGTGTGTGTAGGGTGGGGGTTTCATCTTCCATTTAGCCCATGCGTGTGTGTATTTACCCTGGCCTCTCAGCCATTGCACACAGAGGAGAGGCTGGCTCTCAATGGGCCAGGGGCCACTTTATGGGCCCTTTAAAAGCCCCATTAAAACCAAGGGGCCAGCTGGTGCCCTTATCAGAGCGTCAGCACCCAGCAAGTGGGGAAGTGAAGGAGTAAACATTTGTTCAAAAGAGGCAGCTGATCCAGTGAAGGTTTTCGGCTGAGGGGACGGAGTTTACCGTAACAGGTGATCCGGTGTGTCTGTGTGTGCGGGAGTGAGTGAGTAGGTTGTTGTATGGTTGTGATTCTACCACCAGGCAGTGAGCCTAACCTTCAGGGAGATGTTCATGTCATCAGAGACTGCAGCTCTCTACCTAGAAGGTCCGGCAAACACAAACCCTGTGCCTTACTACAGATATAGTAACATACATTCAGCCTAGCCACTCTTCTCTCTTCAGCTCCAGCACCAGACCAATCCGTCATTGAGTGAACGGATGGCATACACAGACAGACATAGTGAATAGGTTATCCAGTCGTTACCTCAAAAAGGGGTCGATACTTTTAAACGTCAAACAGATTACGTAAGCACATTATAAAACGCCCTGTAGCACAATCTGCTGCTGTGTCCATGACCCTCCAGCAACCTCTCCCCATGGCAACTAATACACTCCGGGAGCACAGATTAGAACGTTCTGTAGTCGCCACGGGACCCCAGGTCCGATCTCCATGGTTATGGGGGAAGATCCCTCAGGTGACGATAAGGGTTTTTAGTCTGTCCTGTTACCGTGGCAACAGTCTCCGCCTCCCCCCCCCCCCCCAGGCTCCTTGGTTTAAGACACACGTTGCTCCAGAGATATTACCACGTCTCAAAACGCAGTCAGTCAGAGCATCGGAGAGGATCACCAAGAGAACGGATCTTTCACATTGAGCAATGAGAAGATCGAGGATGGTGTATCATTTTTTCTCGGTCATCGTTGCTATGTGTCACGCAGGCTAAAACTTCACAGAAACCAACAGGACTTTCGACCCAAATGGAAAACGTCTTTGTTCAACTCTGTGGTTGTGAGGACAACATTTCTTAACATCTTGGATAAATCTCAGATATTTGGAATTGATAAGCATTACATGTACCGTAAGTGCGATCAAGCAGTTCCTGTCCCACAAACAAATCAGCGCCAACCAAACACTGCTGCCTGGTATAACAGGTATAGGCCTCAGGGGCAATTGATGCTTGATCCGAAAATACGGTCGGAGACCCTGTATGGATGGTGTGACCCAATTGCGGATCCTCCGGAGGCACGCCGAGGACAAGTTGAGCTCTGTACCGCGCCTCCCGCATTGACATGATTGCTTGATGGTAGGTGAGGGCGGGAGGTCCTGTATAAACACAAACTCACTTCTTTCACAACAGCTCTGCGCCACATCGGTAAAGCACAAAAAGTTTGAATGCACCCGACTTCTGCAGTGGCTGAATCATCGTAAAATGCTGCACGACCAATGAGGACACTCTACAACAAAGCTTTATTAGTGTCCAACAAGCTTTCTCTGCCCTTAACCTTGTTCTGAACACTTCCAGAACAAAGGTCATGTGGTTTGGTAAGAAGAATGCCCCTTCTCCCCACAGTTGTGATTACTACCTCTGAGGGTATAGAGCTTGAGGTAGTCACCTCATACAACGACTTGGGAGTATGGCTAGATGGTACACTGTCCTTCTCTCAGCACATATCAAAGCTGCAGGCTAAGGTTAAATCTAGACTTGGTTTCCTCTATCGTAATCGCTCCTCTTTCCCCCCAGCTGCCAAACTAACCCTGATTCAGATGACCATCCTACCCATGCTAGATTACGGAGACGTAATTTATAGATTGGCAGGTAAGGGTGCTCTCGAGCGGCTAGACGTTCTTTACCATTCAGCCATCAGATTTACCACCAATGCTCCTTATAGGACACATCACTGCACTCTATTCTCCTCTGTAAACTGGTCATCTCTGTATACCCGTTGCAAGACCCACTGGGTGATGCTTATTTTTTAAAACCCTCTTAGGCCTCACTCCCCCTTATCTGAGATATCTACTGCAGCCCTCATCCTCCACATACAACACCCGTTCTGCCAGTCACATTCTGTTAAAGGCCCCCAAGGCACACACATCCCTGGGTCGCTCTTCTTTTCAGTTTGCTGCAACTACCGACTGGAACGAGCTGCAAAAAAAAACTCAAACTGGACCGTTTTATCTCTTCACTCAAAGACTCAATCAAGGACACTCTTACTGACAGTTGTGGCTGCTTCACGTGATGTATTGTTGTCTCTACCTTCTTGCCCTTTGTGCTGTTGTCTGTGCCCAATAATGTTTGTACCATGTTTTGTGCTGCTACCATGTTGTGTTGCTACCATGTTGTTGTCATGTTGTGTTGTCATGTGTTGCTACCATGTTGTTGTCATGTTGTGTTGCTACCATGTAGTTGTCATGTTGTGTTGTTGCCATGCTATGTTGTTATCTTAAGGTCTCTCTTTATGTAGTGTTGTGGAGTCTCTCTTGTCATGATGTATGTTCTGTCGTATATTTTAATTACATTTTTTATTTTTTATTCCAGCCCCCGTCCCCACAGGAGGCCTTTTGGCTTTTGAAAGGACACCATTGTAAATAATCATTTGTTCTTAACTGACTTTCCAAGTTAAATAAAGGTTAAATAAAATAAATAAAATAAATAAAATAATAATAATGCCCAGGAGTTGAGGAGAACCAAGGACGCACCTCCCTCTAGTGGTGAAATGAGAAAGAACAGGGGGGAAATGCGTTGTTTCTCCTCAATACAAGACTGGAATTACATTGACTCACTCCTCTGGTTCCCTCCAGTGGGCAAAACATATATGACACATTGACGGCGGCGACAGACTAATACTGTAGGTCACTGAACGAAAAGAGGCCTAAAAGGCAAATGTGATTCAGAGGGTGAGCTTGGTTAACAGAGAACTCATGTGAAAACATGTGTTCAGTTCAATTAAAATAGCATTGGACTGGTTACGGCTTGAATAGTAACACCCTTTTGAAGGAAGCCGAGGGAAACAGCAGCTAGGGGTGAAACAGCAGCTAGGGGTGAAACAGCAGCTAGGGGTGAAACAGCAGCTAGGGGTGAAACAGCAGCTAGGGGTGAAACAGCAGCTAGGGGTGAAACAGCAGCTAGGGGTGAAACAGCAGCTAGGGGTGAAACAGCTATAGACAGAGCAGTAGCCGAACTTGAGATATAACCGTATCTAATGTGCAACCCTTCTATTTACATCAACGCATTACTGCACTGATACTGTATTACTGCACTGATACTGTATTACTGCACTGATACTGTATTACTGCACTGATACTGTATTACTGCACTGATACTGTATTACTGCACTGATACTGTATGACTACACTGATACTGTATTACTGCACTGATACTGTATTAATGCACTGATACTGTATTACTGCACTGATACTGTATTACTGCACTGATACTGTATGACTACACTGATACTGTATTACTGCACTGATACTGTATTAATGCACTGATACTGTATTACTGCACTGATACTGTATTACTACACTGATACTGTATTACTGCACTGATACTGTATTACTGCACTGATACTGTATTACTGCACTGATACTGTATTACTGCACTGATACTGTATTACTGCACTGATACTGTATTACTGCACTGATACTGTATTACTGCACTGATACTGTATGACTACACTGATACTGTATTACTGCACTGATACTGTATTAATGCACTGATACTGTATTACTGCACTGATACTGTATTACTACACTGATACTGTATTACTGCACTGATACTGTATTACTGCACTGATACTGTATTGCTACACTGATACTGTATTACTGCACTGATACTGTATTACTGCACTGATACTGTATTACTACACTGATACTGTATTACTGCACTGATACTGTTTTACTGCACTGATACTGTATTACTACACTGATACTGTATTACTGCACTGATACTGTTTTACTGCACTGATACTGTATTACTGCACTGATACTGTTTTACTGCACTGATACTGTATTACTACACTGATACTGTTTTACTACACTGATACTGTTTTACTGCACTGATACTGTTTTACTGCACTGATACTGTTTTACTGCACTGATACTGTTTTACAGCACTGATACTGTATTACTACACTGATACTGTATTACTGCACTGATACTGTATTACTACACTGATACTGTTTTACTGCACTGATACTGTATTACTACACTGATACTGTTTTACAGCACTGATACTGTTTTACTGCACTGATACTGTTTTACTGCACTGATACTGTTTTACTGCACCGATACTGTTTTACTGCACCGATACTGTTTTACTGCACTGATACTGTATTACTGCACTGATACTGATCTCAAAGCAGGACTTAGCCCTTAATACTCAACAGTCTTACATTTGACATCAGAACAGTCTAACAGTCTAACCAGTTCGTAAGACGGGAGACAACGTGATTACACACCGTTGGTTTCTGCAGTGCGTGCTGTAACATTAGCTATCTGTGAGCAGAAAGGCCTTGCGTTCTGCGTGTTCTCACTCTTGCTCTTGCTGTGGGAAGCGGGGCGGAGGAGCGAGAGAACGTCCATCCTGAGGTTAGAGGACGGGCGCGGTACTATCACTTCCTATAAAGGGATGGGTGTGGTGCCATCACTTCCTTCACGAAAAACCCATCAACTCTCAGAATCAGTTCTCAACCTATTTCTCACTCAGCCTCCGCATGACCCCTAATAACACTTCCTTAAATAGGACGGCGAGTTACTTTCACAACATACCGTACAACCCAGCCAAGAGACTTTTACAGGAAGAAGGAGAACCTCTCTTTGCAAGAGAGGAGACCAAACAAGCACAGGTGGACCTATGTTCGTTTTCCCGGCCCTCCTGAAAATGAAGGCTTTCCAAAAAAACTAAAACAGCAGAGAGTAAATGCCACGCCCTGAAAATAGCTTCTGCTGAAGCTTGTTGACAGTTAACATTTCCACCTGGGCAAAAAGTGATGAAACATACAAGACTTCCTCACAGATAGATAATAGCTCCACTGTTGCTGTGTTGTTGGCTGTTGGAGGAGCACGGTGTCGGTTCCATAGTCATTTTTTATCATCCGTCTCTGACTCTTGAAGATGGTCAACATCTCTACCAGCGCAGATGGGTTAATTAGCAAAGAACTTCTCTCAGATAATAATGTGGGTAATGAAGTGAAGGTCCCGTGGTGAAGTGTGAACCAGCCATCCAAAAGGCCCAGAGTCACACATGTTACCCTGCTCCAAGATGACTAGCTCACATGTAGAGTCACACATGTTACCCTGCTCCAAGATGACTAGCTCACATGTAGAGTCACACATGTTACCCCTGCTCCAAGATGACTAGCTCACATGTAGAGTCACACATGTTACCCCTGCTCCAAGATGACTAGCTCACATGTAGAGTCACACATGTTACCCCTGCTCCAAGATGACTAGCTCACATACAGAGTCACACATGTTACCCTGCTCCAAGATGACTAGCTCACATACAGAGTCACACATGTGTGCACATGTGCGTGTCTGTGTGTGTGTGTGCGTGTATATACAGTGCAACACATCACATCTCACCTATAGGATCCACATCTGCACAGTCATTCACACAGAGAGAGAGAGAGAGAGAGAGAGAGAGGGGTGGGGGAGAGGGGGACAGAGGGGAGAGAGAGGGGGAGGAGAGAGAAAGAGAGGGGTGGGGGAGAGGGGGACAGAGGGGAGAGAGAAGGAGAGGAGAGAGAGAGGGGTGGGGGAGAGGGGGAAGGAGAGACGGGAGATGAAGTACAAAGGTGGGGAGAGAGGGAGGGGAAGAGGGAGTGAGAGGGTGAAAGGGAGAGAGGGAGATGGAGAGAGACAGGGAGATGGCGAGGGGGAGAGGGGGACAGAGGGGAGAGAGGGGGGAGGAGAGAGAGAGAGATGGGAGAGAGAAGGGACAGATGTGGAGAAAAAGGGAGGGGAGGGGGAGAGGGGGACAGAGAGGATAGAGGGGAGAGGAGAGAGAGAGACAGGAGAGAAAGGGGAAAGAGGTGGAGAGAAAGGTAGGGGAGTGGGAGAGGGAGAGATGGAGGGGTGAGAGGAGATGGAGAGAGACGAGGAGATGGAAAGGGGGACAGAGGGGGAGGAGAGAGAGAGCGACAGGAGAGAAAGGGGACAGAGGTAGAGGAAAAGGTAGGGGAGAGGGAGAGATGGAGGGGTGAGGAGATGGAGAGAGACAGGGAGATGGAAAGGGAGGGGGCAGGGGAAGGGTGGGGCAGAGACAGAGACAAAGAAGAAGAGCACAACAACACTCATCCGCCATGACAGTGCGTCTGTCCACCACCTTCCTGCTCCGACAGTATTACGCATCCCAAATGGCACCCTATCCCTATATAATGCACTACTTTTGACCAGAGGGCTCTGGTAGTGCACTATAAGTAGCGCACTAAAAAGGGAATATGGTGACATTGAGATGCAGCCTATGTCCACACATCAGACATGGAAGTCCTTGTTAGTCTCAATACCGTAACTATAGTGTAAACATTTCAACCCAAAATGACTTTCAGAGAAACGTGAGAACCAGACACGTGAGAAAAGAGAACAGACAATTGTTACCACATAAAAAAAAAACATGAACCTATGAAAACTATTGATAAAAAATGCTCTTTAATGACACCTGGAGACAAGAAAAAGCCACTGGGAATTTTCACCTGTCGACAGACAGACGTGTCCTCAGAAACCAGAGAAGCACGTTTAAATAAGGACTGGGGAGTGGTACGTACCACGGGCCTTTTCTCCATGTTCCACAAGAAAAAACGACTCAGGTCCTCAGCAAAAAGAGACTAACAGACAAAAGAAAAGGAAAATGCAGACAGAGATAGGAGAGAGAGGACTCGCCACATTTACAGACAGAGAAAGGAGAGAGAGGACTCGCCACATTTACAGACAGAGAAAGGAGAGAGAGGACTCGCCACATTTACAGACAGAGAAAGGAGAGAGAGGACTCACCACATTTACAGACAGAGAAAGGAGAGAGGACTCACCACATTTACAGACAGAGAAAGGAGAGAGAGGACTCACCACATTTACAGACAGAGAGAGGAGAGAGGTCTCACCACATTTACAGACAGAGAAAGGAGAGAGAGGACTCACCACATTTACAGACAGAGAGAGGAGAGAGAGGACTCACCACATTTACAGACAGAGAAAGGAGAGAGAGGACTCACCACATTTACAGACAGAGAAAGGAGAGAGAGGACTCACCACATTTACAGACAGAGAGAGGAGAGAGGACTCACCACATTTACAGACAGAGAAAGGAGAGAGAGGACTCACCACATTTACAGACAGAGAAAGGAGAGAGAGGACTCACCACATTTACAGACAAAGAAAGGAGAGAGAGAACTCACCACATTCACAGACAGAGAAAGGAGAGAGGACTCACCACATTTACAGACAGAGAAAGGAGAGAGAGGACTCACCACATTTACAGACAGAGAAAGGAGAGAGAGGACTCACCACATTTACAGACAGAGAAAGGAGAGAGAGGACTCACCACATTTACAGACAGAGAAAGGAGAGAGAGGACTCACCACATTTACAGACAGAGAAAGGAGAGAGAGGACTCACCACATTTACAGACAGAGAAAGGAGAGAGGACTCACCACATTTACAGACAGAGAAAGGAGAGAGAGGACTCACCACATTTACAGACAGGGAAAGGAGAGAGAGGACTCACCACATTTACAGACAGAGAAAGGAGAGAGGACTCACCGCATTTACAGACAGAGAAAGGAGAGAGAGGACTCACCACATTTACAGACAGAGAAAGGAGAGAGAGGACTCACCACATTTACAGACAGAGAAAGGAGAGAGAGGACTCACCACATTTACAGACAGAGAAAGGAGAGAGAGGACTCACCACATTTACAGACAGAGAAAGGAGAGAGAGGACTCACCACATTTACAGACAGAGAAAGGAGAGAGAGGACTCGCCACATTTACAGACAGAGAAAGGAGAGAGAGGACTTGCCACATTTACAGACAGGGAGAGGAGAGAGAGGACTCGCCACATTTACAGACAGAGAAAGGAGAGAGAGGACTCACCACATTTACAGACAGAGAAAGGAGAGAGAGGACTCACCACATTTACAGACAGAGAAAGGAGAGAGAGGACTCACCACATTTACAGATAGGGAAAGGAGAGAGAGGACTCACCACATTTACAGACAGAAAGGAGAGAGGACTCACCACATTTACAGACAGAGAAAGGAGAGAGAGGACTCACCACATTTACAGACAGAGAAAGGAGAGAGAGGACTCACCACATTTACAGACAGAGAAAGGAGAGAGAGGACTCACCACATTTACAGACAGAGAAAGGAGAGAGGACTCACCGCATTTACAGACAGAGAAAGGAGAGAGAGGACTCACCACATTTACAGACAGAGAAAGGAGAGAGAGGACTCACCACATTTACAGACAGAGAAAGGAGAGAGAGGACTCACCACATTTACAGACAGAGAAAGGAGAGAGAGGTCTCACCACATTTACAGACAGAGAAAGGAGAGAGGACTCACCACATTTACAGACAGAGAAAGGAGAGAGAGGACTCACCACATTTACAGACAGAGAAAGGAGAGAGAGGACTCACCACATTTACAGACAGAGAAAGGAGAGAGGACTCACCACATTTACAGACAGAGAAAGGAGAGAGAGGACTCACCACATTTACAGACAGAGAAAGGAGAGAGAGGACTCACCACATTTACAGACAGAGAAAGGAGAGAGAGGACTCACCACATTTACAGACAGAGAAAGGAGAGAGAGGACTCACCACATTTACAGACAGAGAAAGGAGAGAGGACTCACCACATTTACAGACAGAGAAAGGAGAGAGAGGTCTCACCACATTTACAGACAGAGAAAGGAGAGAGGACTCACCACATTTACAGACAGAGAAAGGAGAGAGAGGACTCACCACATTTACAGACAGAGAAAGGAGAGAGAGGACTCACCACATTTACAGACAGAGAAAGGAGAGAGAGGACTCACCACATTTACAGACAGAGAAAGGAGAGAGAGGACTCACCACATTTACAGACAGAGAAAGGAGAGAGAGGACTCACCACATTTACAGACAGAGAAAGGAGAGATGACTCACCACATTTACAGACAGAGAAAGGAGAGAGAGGACTCACCACATTTACAGACAGAGAAAGGAGAGAGAGGACTCACCACATTTACAGACAGAGAAAGGAGAGAGAGGACTCACCACATTTACAGACAGAGAAAGGAGAGAGAGGACTCACCACATTTACAGACAGAGAAAGGAGAGAGAGGACTCACCACATTTACAGACAGAGAAAGAAGAGAGAGGACTCACCACATTTACAGACCGAGAAAGGAGAGAGAGGACTCACCACATTTACAGACAGAGAAAGGAGAGAGAGGACTCACCACATTTACAGACAGAGAAAGGAGAGAGAGGACTCACCACATTTACAGACCGAGAAAGGAGAGAGAGGACTCACCACATTTACAGACAGAGAAAGGAGAGAGAGGACTCACCACATTTACAGACAGAGAAAGGAGAGAGAGGACTCACCACATTTACAGACAGAGAAAGGAGAGAGAGGACTCACCACATTTACAGACAGAGAAAGGAGAGAGAGAACTCACCACATTTTGCGAGGCATCTTTGCTCGGTGCGAGTTACCCGACCTTCACTCCTCCTTTCAGCCCTCTGTCCTCCCTATCTCCCCCATAAACACACACACACACACTCAGTCCTGATTATGGTGTTATTAATGAGGTGGTGTGCTTTTGGTGCAAATTGAATGCAGAGCGCTCACTTTGTAGTGGCAGGGGAGCGAGGGTGAGAGAGAGGGGGGAGGGAGTTGTTGCCAGCCTCTCATATCCCCAGGAGCATCGCCCGCTTGGTCCATCAGCAAATCCACACTGACCTGCTCTGACATGCAAGTAAGCCAACGTGTGTGCGCACACACACACACACACACACACACACACACACAGTACTAAATAGGCTTTGACTGTCCAGAATTTGTTTAAGGATTTCAGAGAAATGGGCAAGCGCACAAAAAAATTAAAATTATTCCACACAAAAACACACACACAGGGCTTTAATGAGAGCTGTGAGAGAGGGGGAGAGAGTGGGAGAGAGGGGGAGGGAGTGGGAGAGAGGGGGAGGGAGTGGGAGAGAGGGGGAGAGTGGGGGAGGGAGTGGGAGAGAGGGGGAGAGTGGGAGAGAGGGGGAGAGAGGGGGAGGGAGTGGGAGAGAGGGGGAGAGAGGGGAGGAGGGAGAGAGGGGGAGAGAGGGGGAGGGAGTGGGAGAGAGGGGGAGGGAGTGGAGGAGGGAGAGGGGAGGGAGAGAGGGGGTGAGAGGGGGAGAGTGGGAGAGAGTGGGAGGGAGTGGAGGAGGGAGAGGGGGAGGGAGAGAGGGGGAGAGAGGGGGAGGGAGTGGGAGAGAGGGGGAGAGAGGGGGAGAGAGGGGGAGAGCTACAGCACTATAGCAGCCTGTGAACAACAGACACCTGCAGCCAGCTGCTTTGAAGTTCCCCCTCCTCCTCTCCCTCCCCCTCCCTCCCCCTCCCTCCCCCTCTCTCCCTCCCCCTCTCCCTCCTCCTCTCCCTCCTCCTCCTCTCCCTCCCCCTCTCTCCCCCTCCCACTCCCTCTCCCTCCCACTCCCCCTCCCACCACCACTGCCCCCTGTTCTCTCACCAACATGCCTGGTATACGTGACCTCGCTTGGAGGGGCCTTCGACAGACAGACACACACAGACACGCAACCCAGCAGCCCAAAAACCCAGCCAGCCAGTTGACCAGCACTAGTCAGTGGCGTTTCAGCAGAAGCACGGTCCACGGTCCACAGTCCATGGTCCACAGTCACGACTACCTCATTCATATTCAGGCCCACTCCAACCAGCATAATACACTTGGACCGCCACAGACTAAACAGATAGGCAACAGGCCAACCTTATTTAGCATATCCTGTGTGGGGCGGCATGTTAAAATACACCTTGGGCGCGTCCCAAATGGCGCCCTATTCCCTACACAGTGCTCTACTTATAGTGCACTACCACAGCCCTCTGGTCCAAAGTAGTGCACTATGCAGGGAAATAGGGTTCCATTTGGAAGGCAGCCCTCGATTTGGAGGTCTCTAATGGATCACAGAGCAGGGTACACTCCTTTTAAACTCCACCTCCTGTTGCTACTCAACATCAAGGTGACAGAGACAGTGGAAAGGGTAGATGTACAAATGAGAGGAAGAGAAAGAGAAGACGAGAGAAACAAATAATTGATGAGAGTGTTTATTTGTGCGTGGCAGTGAACTCGGTCATCCCCTGGGTGGCTATGAATAGCTATGGGGTTGTGAGGCAGAATCAGGATCCATTTTCTTGTCCAACGGGAGACTAACCCAGACTAACACATCTCTAGCACATCTCTACCGCAAAATGCTCCTCTCATCGCTACGGCAACCTCTATTACAGGGGTGGGGGAAACTTTTTGGCTCGAGGGCCACATCGGGATTTCAAAATTCACAGCTATATTGGCACCGATTTGTCTGTCAAAATGAATTGCGGGCCAGAAAGAGGGCAGTTATTTGAAAATATATAGGTCCATTCTAATTTCTATAAATATATAGGTCCATTCTAATTTCTATAAATATATAGGTCCATTCTAATTTCTATAAATATATAGGTCCATTCTAATTTCTATAAATATATAGGTCCATTCTAATTTCTATAAATATATAGGTCCATTATAATTTCTATAAATATATAGGTCCATTAAAATTTCTATAAATATATAGGTCCATTAAAATTTCTATAAATATATAGGTCCATTATAATTTATATAAATATATAGGTCCATTATAATTTATATAAATATATAGGTCCATTATAATTTATATAAATATATAGGTCCATTATAATTTATATAAATATATAGGTCCATTATAATTTATATAAATATATAGGTCCATTATAATTTATATAAATATATAGGTCCATTATAATTTATATTATAATTTATTATAATTTAATTTATACTGTATAGGTCCTTTCTATCTAGTCTCAGATGTTGAAGTGGCCTCGAGTGATTTTTTAACCCACAATAATCATTCCCACACAAAAAAAGGAGTAAACAGTATATTATTGACCTTTCTTTAATAAGTCACCATTGGGACCAGCGTGTCTTTTACAAGGGAGCCTTGAATATACCATTTCATAAAATACAAGATACACTGTATATAACCCCAGCAAAAAAAAGAAATGTCCCTTTTTCAGGACCCTGTCTCTCAAAGATAATTCATAAAAATCCAAATAACTTCACAGATCTTAATTGTAAAGGGTTTAAACACTGTCCCATGCTTGTTCAATGAACCATAAACAATTCATGAACATGCACCTGTGGAACGGTCGTTAAGACACTAACAGCTTACAGACGGTAGGCAATTAAGGTCACAGTTATGAAAAGTTAGGACACTAAAGAGGCCTTTCTACTGACTCTGAAAAACACCAAAAGAAAGATACCCAGGGTCCCTTGCTCATCTGCTTGAATAAATGGTAATAAATGGCAATGTCTGTACTGTGAGACGCCTAAGACAGCGCTACAGGGAGACAGGACAGACAGCTGATCATCCTCGCAGTGGCAAAACGCGTGTAACAACACCTGCAAAGGATCGGTACAACCGAACATCACAACTGCGGGACAGGTACAGGATGGTAACAACAACTGCCTGAGTTACACCAGGAACGCACAATCCCTCCATCAGTGCTCAGACTGTCCGTACCAGGCTGAGAGAGGCTGGAATGAGGGCTTATATGCCTGTTGTAAGACAGGTCCTCACCAGAAATCACCGGCAACAATGTCGCCTATGGGCACAAACCCACCGTCGTTGGACCAGACAGGATTGGCAAAAAGTGCTCTTTACTGACGAGTCGCGGTTTTGTCTCACCACGGGTGATGGTCGGATCCACGTTTATCGTCGAAGGAATGAGCGTTACACTGAGGCCTGTACTCTGGAATGGGATCGATTTGGAGGTGGAGGGTCTGTCATGGTCTGGGGCGGTGTGTCACAGCATCATCGGAGTGAGCTTGTTGTCATTACAGGTAATCTCAATGCTGTGAGTTACAGGGAAGACATCATCCTCCCTCATGTGGTACCCTTCCTGCAGGCTCATCCTGACATGACCCTCCAGCATGACAATGCCACTAGCCATACTGCTCGTTCTGTGCGCGATATCCTGCAAGACAGGAATGTCAGTGTTCTGCCATAGCCAGCGAAGAGCCCGGATCTCAATCCCATTGAGCATGTCTGGGACCTGTTGGATCGGCGGGTGAGGGCTAGGGCCATTCCCCCCAAAAATGTCCGGGAACTTGCAGGTGCCTTGGTGGAAGAGTGGGGTAACATCTCACAGCAAGAACTGGCAAATCTGGTGCATTTGACAGTGAGAGGACGTTTATATGGTTTATACATATACAATTTGTTTTACTTTACTCAAACCTCCTGCGGCCCGGATTGAATGGGCCCACCCATGCCCTATTAGCAAGACTCCCCAAACCAGCCCTCCTCCACTCAGGTAGACACATCGCTTTCCCTCAGCTCTGTTGGGTCAAGCCCGTATTCCAATATGTGGAGCCAAACCATGGAGGAGGTTGGAAAGACTAAGAGAGGAGCTTCACACAATCCTGAACTCTAATGCTGGAAAAGCTGTCACTAACCACGCATGGAGTGTGCCAGCATTTCTCCACCAACCCACGCATTTTTAGGCAAGCATGTGCCCAAGCTCTCTCTCTCTCTCTCTCTCTCTCCTTACATTTATGTCATTTAACAGACGCTCTTCTCCAGTGAGTTCATAAATGTTCATACTCTTTTCATACTGGTCCCCCGTGGGAATTAAATCCACAACCCTGGTGTCACAAGCGCCATGCTCTCCCAACTAAGCCACACGGGACCTTCTTCTCCCCCTCTCTGCTTTTCTCGCTCTCCCCCTCCTTTTAACGATCTCTGTGAATGCAGATGTTCTGCGACAGCCCCTGCATCACAGTTTATGAACTCCCACAAGGCAGTCAGCGAAGGGGGAAAACAGTTGCAAAAAGGGAAGGTAGAATAGAGAGAGAGTACATGACTGTGGATAAATAAATAGTGTATAGATCAGTGGAGATTAAATCACAGAGGGCCACGGGACCGTCGGCTCCTCTAAGCTCAGTGTCAATGGAACACTTACCGGCCTTTCAGCGCTGCGATGGTAGACTTGTCAATCCTAGAGAGAGAAAGAGAGAGAACAAGAGAGAGAGCGAGAGAGAGAGAAAGAAAGAGAGAGAATGAGAGAGAGCAAGAGAGCGAGAGAGAGAAAGAGCGAGAGAGTGAAAGAGAGAGAAAGAGAGAAAGAGGGAGAAAGAGCGAGAGAGAGAGAGCGAGAGAGAGAGCGAGAAAGAGAGAGAGAGAGAAAGAGTGAGAGAGAGAAAGAGCGAGAGAGAGAAAGAGCGAGAGAGCGAGAGAGAGAAAGAGAGAAAGAGGGAGAAAGAGAAAGAGCGAAAGAGAGAGCGAGAGAGAGAGCGAGAAAGAGAGCGAGAGCAAGAAAGAGTGAGAGAGAGCGAGAGAGAGAGCGAGAGAAAGAAAGAGCGAGAAAGAGAGAGCGAGAAAGAGAGAGGGAGAAAGAGTGAGAGCGAGAGAGCGAGAGAGCGAGAGAGAAAGAGCGAGAGAGAGAAAGAGAAAGAGAGAGAGAGAGCGAGAGAAAGAAAAAAAGAAAGAAAGAAAGAAAGAAAGAAAGAAAGAGGGGGGGTTAGGGGAGAGGGGGGAGAGAGAGGGAGGTTACTGGTCATGAAACAAAATATGATGTTGTCTATGTTATCACTTAATTATGTGGCGCTAAGAGGCGCAACATGGTTGGTACCTTCCAATGTAATAGATTAAATAATTGGTGTTGTAAAATTTTTTATTTTTAGATGCATGGAGTTCAAACACGAACACATTTTACAGGCCAGTCAACAAGAATGAACTCTGAGCGGATTCCAATAACAGACATACATAAACCATCCACAACATTTACATTAGAAAGCTTTAAAAACAGTCATTCACCCCCTACTGCTCACACAGTGACTATGGCTGGCGCTAGTTGTTGGACCTTTTTAAGAGCAGTTGTTATCGTACTTCGTTCACTTCAGTCCCAGACTCCGGTGATTCAAATAGAAATCGACAAATAAAATAGGAATTTCAACATTTTCTATAAGGAAACACCAGAAAGAAAACAACGATTGAATGATTTTAATGATGGTTAACGATTCAAAACCATTGCCTGTTCATTTGATCATTCTAAAGGCTGAAAATCACTTTGGTTTTACATTGTAAAAACGAATAAGATAAAATAAAATATCTCTCTCTTGGTAATGTTATTGGTGGGCATTGTGTTTTGTCTGTGTGTGGTGAAGCCTGCATAATGCCATCACAGACATGAGTGGACACCTCTCACAACCATGAATGACCTTCATGACAACTGACCTGAAAATGTCAAGACTCCTAGTACAGTACACCTATGCTCCCTAACTACAAGCCCTATGTCACTTAGCCAAGTAGTATCTATGCATCCCAAATGGTACCCTTGACCCTACATAGTGCACTACTTTTTTACCTTTCTTGTTCAAAAGTAGTGTACTCTGTAGGTAATCAGATGCCATTTGATGTCTATTCCAGCTTCCTTGTCATCTCAGACATAAACACATATCAGTTGAATGTTGTCCAGTGCTTTGAGTATCATCATCACAATCTTTCTGGATGCTTCTATGAATGGCCTCTCTGTGATCATCATCATCACTGGTCAACAACAACCATAAAGCCCCCCTCTTTCACCCCCAGTCAGCCTCCCCACCCTCCTCTGCTGTCTCCACCCTGCCAGCCTTACACTGGCTGTGTACTATGAGACTCAGGGACAATGATTTAGGCTTTATTGGGCTGTATCTCTGGAGGCTCGTATAGAGAGGGGAAGTGGCCCTGCCCTGACCACAAGGCTGATACATACACCAACTCAAGAACATTGTTTGATAAGAAGCCTGCACACACCCTGTGACTACATCTCTCCATATGGTGTGTGTGTGTGTCTTACTATAAAGACACAGAGATGCACAGAGATGCAGTCTGGAGGTACTCCTCCATCAAAAACAACATTGTGTCTCAGCACCACAGATGGCATGGATGATTAATGCCATGATATATGCCTCTCCTCCACTAACTCTCCTTATGCTACCTCTTTTTCTCCTCCCTCATTACTTTCTCTCTCTCCTTCACCATCTGATGGGCCTGACACCTCCCTCCCTCCGTCTCTATCTAATGCCCAGCCTGATCTTCAGAAATGCCACCACAACAGCAAGCTGGCGCAGACCTGGCAGGCCACAGATAACTGTGTTCCCAGCTCTAGAGCAACAGTAGAAAGATGTAGCTTAGCAAGAATCCGAACAGCCACTACTTGAGAGTGGATGCAGTAATTCATTTCAGCACCTTTAAACCTCTGGGTTTACTGTAGTCAACACTGTGCCTGCTTGGCAGCAGCCAGCCTGTTTCAGCATGAGGAAGTGGTTTGAGTGTATTCCATTATTGACTACATGGTGGGTTGACAGCATCAATGCAGTAATACATTGAGGTGAGCTGAGAGAGGGTAGTTCACCAGCTGTCTCATGGTCTCTCTACAGTGGCGTTTCTCAACCCTGGTCCTCCGGTTCACCCAACAGTACACATTTCCTGTGTAGCCCTGGATAAACACCTATTTCAACTCATTGAGGGTTTGATGATTAGTTGAATCAGATGTGCTTATCCAGAGGTACAATAAAAATGTGTACTGTTGGGTGAACTGGACACAGCAACAGTGACACACAAAATGCATGCGTGTGCGTGCGTTTGTACCTGAAGTGAAGTGTGTGAAGGCGTGAAGCCAAGCTCCATTCACCTCACGTTGTCAGCGTTTCTCTCTTCTGAGGCGATTGCCTTTTCACTTTTCAGGAAAAACTAACTCTCACACATGAAAATGTCATATAGGCCTTGCAAACTGAGATCATACATACATTCATGAGCTGACCCAAGTAGTGTAAGAGATTCACTTAAAAGTGGCAATCTGGTATTTACTTTTAAATGAATATTACTTATAAATGCCTCATGAGCTAAGTTCAAAAGTCTACCCCAAAATATGAGTTTGTTTTACATAAACAATATAATTATATAATTATAAACCAAAGCTGTTTAGCTTAAAAACATTTGATCATTTGGATCTCATGGATGGTCCCATTCCTCAGCTGTTTACCAAAAAAGTGGCAGGGTGTCTTGCTTTGTGTCATTAGACAAAAAGCGATCACATTTTCTGCACTTGAGATTTAAAAAAACGCCACTAGAGAAACACAGAGTCCTACAGATGAGAGGACAACAACACAAAGCAACTCATTGACAACCATCTGTGATCATTCCCCCTGGTAGAGACAGTACAGAGACAGAACAGCAGCCAAGCAAACTGCTGCAGAAGTGCTGCACACACACACACAAAGTGGAACAGACAAAGCCCTCCACCCATCCTTCCTTTCAAAACACACACAGCTCTAGTCTGAACAACGGCAGCCTGCTGAATTCACACACCCACGTTCACACACACACACACACACACACACACCTCCAGCCACAAGCCGTACGAGAGTTAAGGTAACGTACCAGCCGTATCCCCCAAAGGATACACTCCTCTTCCTTCTCAGCATTCTGACAGGGGCAGTGGGATTGTCACTCTCACTGTTTTTTTTATTTTTTATCTCGCTCCTCTCTCTTTCACTCTCTCGGCCTTTGAAGAAGTGTAGACAGTCCTGCTCTGTTTCCCTCCTCCCTCACCTGTCCTGCCGCTGTGCACAGTTTGGCACTTCAGCTTCTCAGCACACAACTCAGCTCCACACAGAGGGGAGGAGAGAGTACGGGGCTGGGAGGGGCCAGACAAAGGGTAAGTCTCTCTCTCTCTCACAGATTCCAGCACACACACACCACATATGCCTACGTACGCACACACATCCACACTGACTTCACACTCCCTGTGTATTCACTTGTCGTGTAACTATTAGTCTTTTTATTTGATCTTTAACTCTGCACTGTTGGAAAAAGACACGCCAGGTTCACTATTAGTCTACACCTGTTGTCTACGAAGCTGTGAGAAAGAACTGAACTGAAATGTCCCTCACACCCACATTCCCTCCTCTCAGAGTCACCCAACCTGCCCCACAAGAAGGAAGGAAGTGTTGCCACAGCCGGTGTCACTTCCTCTGTTCTGGACTTACCAGGGCGGTCTTCATCAGGAAACGACTTGATTTATTTCTATCAACGTGGCCCTTGCCAATACAGTCACATACGACGACACACACCGTGAATATGTACCGTACATTCAAATGTACTGTTTATTCATTGCTTCAGACATATCAGACACTGTCGATTTTGCATTTTGAATGGAAGCCTGATCTGGTCTGATTTCCGGCCTGGTCTGATGAAGCCAAGATTGAACTCTTTTGGCCTGAACACCAAGCTTCACATCTGGAGGAAACCTGGCACCATCCCTACGGTGGTGGTGGCAGCATCATGCTGTGCGGATGTTCTTCAGCGACAGGGGCTGGGAGACTAGTCAGGAACGAGGGAAAGATGAACGGAGCAAAGTACAAAGAACCTTGATGAAAACCTGCTCTAGAGCGCTAAAGACCTCAGACTGGGGTGAAGGTTCACCTTCCAACAGGACAACAGCGCGAAGCATACAGCCAAGATAATGCAGGAGTGGCTTCGGGACAAGTCTCTGAATGTCCTTGAGTGGCCCAGCCAGAGCCGGGACTTCAACCAGATCGAACATCTCTGGAGAGGCCTGAAAATAGCTGTGAGCGACACTCCCCATCCAACCTGACAGAGCTTGAGAGGATCTGCAGAGAAGAATGGGAAAAACTCCCCAAACACAGGTGTGCCAAGCTTGTAGCATCATACCCAAGAAGACTCGGGGCTGTAATTGCTGCCAAAGGTGCTGAGTACTGAGTAAAGGTTCTGATTACTTATGTAAATGTTAATTATAAATCAGCAAACATTTATAAAATCCTGTTTTTGCTTTTTAATTATGGGGTATTGTGTGTTGATTGATGAGGGTAAAAAACAATATAATACATTTTAGAATAAGGCTGTAACGTAACAAAATGTGGAAAAATCAAGGGGTCTGAATACTTTCCGAATGCACTGTATGTATATATATATCTACATACAGTACATACTGTAGGAGCTGCAAAGTTGCCACTCTGAATGAACCAGGACCCGTGAGACAGCCAGGATGTGTAAAAAAAATGGCACCCTAACTCACTATATATTGCACTACTGTATATAGGGAATAGGTTGCCATTTGGAACACAGCTCCAATTTGACTGTGAACAAAAGGAGGGTCCTTCCTGCTCCAGCTCTGCCACATTCTTAGGACTAAAATAAACAACTATGATTATTACTTGTTTTCTTTGTATTGAAATAAAGGGTTTTTTCCCATATTCAACATAATAAACACCACAGCCTTTTCCATACTGTCTAGTATCTGGTATCACTGTAACCCAAAGTCAATGAAAAATCTTTATTACTTTAAATATGTATGTGGTACTTGACTCAAAACTAAATGAGAGGTTTTTTGATGCAAATTCACTTTTTAAATGGGTACAACTTTGTCACAGCAAGTTCAAACAACTTGATTGTAAAGTTTAAACTGTTTAAACATGAAACATGTTTTATTGTTTATTGAGAAATGAACCTATTAAGTATTTGTAAATCAAAATCTGTCAGGACAACTAGGTATTCACATTTTCTTGGTAATATCACATAGAAATTATATTTTGTTTAAGCAGAGGTTAGTCAAGTCATTGTTTACATTCATTTAAGAAGGTTTTTAAATATGTGTTTTTGTATATACAGAGCATTCGGAAAGTATTGAAACCCCTGGACTTTTTCAACATTTTGTTTCGTTACAACATTTGGTAGTTGTTTGACATTCATACTATACTTGGTGAGGGATACATCACAGGTAGCCTATACATGAGGGGGATATACTGTACATTGATTGATTGAGTCATCTTATACTACACAAAGATAAATAACATTAAACTAATCCCCATCAGTTTGTTTGATTGTTTTGCACCCCCTTCTGAAACGGCTGTTCCAGATTAAATGGTTTAGGTAAATGGTTAAATGGTTTAGGTAAATATTTAAATGATTTAGGTAAATGGTTAAATGGTTAAATGGTTAAATGATTTAGGTAAATGTTTAAATGGTTTAGGTAAATGTTTAAATGGTTTAGGTAAATGTTTAAATGATTTAGGTAAATGGTTAAATGGTTTAGGTAAATGGTTAAATGGTTTAGGTCTCCTCACAATGTTCCTAACCCTGGCAATCATTACGAATGCAGGTTGCGGTTGAATACAAATTCCAACTGTTGGATATGGTTTTGCAAAATTCCGGGCAAATTTTGAAAACTTACCAGGTTTTCAAGAAATACCGGTCATTTGATTCCTGGAAACGGGAGGGAATAAGCAGGAAATCCTTCAACCAGGATTTTGTGAAAATCTTGGAATTGTGAGAAAGTTACTTGAATTTTGCAACCCTACTTGCAGCCCTGATGTGGCCTGTAAAACTAGGCCTCAAAACAAGGCCTTATGAGATGTGTAATGAGATATGAGATGTGTAATGAGATATGTAATGAGATATGTAATGAGATGTGTAATGAGATATGTAATGAGATATGTAATGAGATGTGTAATGAGATATGTAATGAGATGTGTAATGAGATGTGTAATGAGATATGTAATGAGATGTGTAATGAGATATGAGATGTGTAATGAGATATGTAATGAGATGTGTAATGAGATATGTAATGAGATGTGTAATGAGATATGTAATGAGATGTGTAATGAGATATGTAATGAGATATGTAATGAGATGTGTAATGAGATATGTAATGAGATGATGTGTAATGAGATGTGTAATGAGATGTGTAATGAGATATGAGATGATGTGTAATGAGATGTGTAATGAGATGTGTAATGAGATGATGTGTAATGAGATGTGTAATGAGATGTGTAATGAGATGTGTAATGAGATGTGTAATGAGATGTGTAATGAGATGATGTGTAATGAGATGTGTAATGAGATGTGTAATGAGATGTGTAATGAGATGTGTAATGAGATGTGTAATGAGATATGTAATGAGATGTGTAATGAGATATGTAATGAGATGATGTGTAATGAGATGTGTAATGAGATGTGTAATGAGATGTGTAATGAGATATGTAATGAGATGATGTGTAATGAGATGTGTAATGAGATATGTAATGAGATGATGTGTAATGAGATGTGTAATGAGATGTGTAATGAGATATGTAATGTCTCTTCTGTCAGAGTTTACAAAAGAGTATTCTAAGTGCAATCAACTTCATATAAAACATTTCTTAACATCTGTTTAGAGTTCAAACCGCTGATAACTTTTGTATTTAATTATCAATGAGCTTAAAGTTAAATGTATCTCCATCCTTTTTTGACTTACTCAAACATTTAAAGCTGATACAACTCAAATCTGGACCCCCCTACATGGTCACAGTGACTCGGTTTTAGTAATGACTACAAAATCGCATTAAGGAACAACGTTCCCCTCAACGTCAGCAAGACAAGGGAAGCTGATCATGGACTACAGGAAATGGAGTCCCTGTCCACATCGACGGGGCTGAAGAGGAACGGGTCGAGAGCTTCATGTTCCTCTATGCCCACATCACTAAGGAATTAACATGGTCCACACAAACCAACACAGTCGTGAAGAAGGCACAACAACGCCTCTTCCCCCTTAGGAGGCTGAAAAGATTTGTCATGGTCCCTCTGCACCTGAAAAAGTTCTACAGCTGCACCCTTGAGAGCATCTTGACTGGCTGCATCACTGCTTGGTATGGCAGCTGCTCGGCATCCGACCACAAGGCGCTGCAGAGGGTTGTGCGTACAGCCCAGTACATCACTGCCATCCAGGACCACTATACCAGGCGGTGTCAGAGGGTTGTGGGTACAGCCCAGTACATCACTGCCATCCAGGACCTCTATACCAGGCGGTGTCAGAGGGTTGTGCGTACAGCCCAGTACATCACTGCCATCCAGGACCTCTATACCAGGTGGTGTCAGAGGGTTGTGCGTACAGCCCAGTACATCACTACCATCCAGGACCTCTATACCAGGCGGTGTCAGAGGGTTGTGTGTACAGCCCAGTACATCACTGCCATCCAGGACCTCTATACCAGGCGGTGTCAGAGGGTTGTGTGTACAGCCCAGTACATCACTGCCATCCAGAACCTCTATACCAGGCGGTGTCAGAGGAAGATCAATTAAATGAGATGAGCATCACTTGAACTCCAATCTGCAGCGCTCCCAGTGAAACTGTACCTCCGTCTGTCTGCCTTTCTGTGTTTTAGATGAGCCAGACTGGATGCCCGGCGCCTTTTCACATTATGACATGAATCACCACACAACGCTCAAGTAGATTGTTATTGTCTAGTGGACGGACATGAGCTGTGTCAAAAAAACAAACGAGGCCCACTTTCCATCCGTAATGTCATTTCCGCCTGAGCCGACATATTACGCAGTGTTTACTATGAATGCCATCTCCGCAGCTGAGGGGACGATGCTTAAGGCATCGAAGTTATCGGTTGTACAGTATAGCACGGCTTTAGTCACCCCAGTAAACTTTCACATGAAGGAGACCAGGCAAGCTCTGACCTGATGACACATTCTAAGGATGACACATTCAACACAGGCACAATGTACTGTTGTACTGTACAATACTGGCAGGAAGGAGCTCCTTATCACAAGCTACTTTTACAGTATAGCAGCCCCACACACTTCAGCATATTTTCAGAAGAATGGCCTTTTCAGTTCTTTGACACATGCTTTAGATATATGATCATAAAAACCCTGAGGCTACAGTGTAACCAGCAACACCATCAGCCCGTTCACGAAACCGACCCAATGCTTTCGTCCCAAATGTACGCTTTCTAACGGTCGATTTTGTCCTCAACGTGGCCTTCTGTCCCAATGGGAATTAAGAAGTATTTGGTGCTTCTTTTTCCTCGGTAGAAATAACTTATTTGACGTGAAAGAAAGGGACTCAGCCACTGTCATTCAATTCCTCTTGTCCTATCTGGCATCCTATTCCCTTATTGTGCTGGTCAGAATTAGTGGACTATGAAGAGAACAGGGTGCCATTTGGAACTTTCCCGTCTAAGCCCCCTCCCCCTCTATACAAACCAGCAGTCCTGGCAACCCTTCATTAGGCACACCTGGACTTCATCACGTCCCTGATTACTTCCCCTTTATTTAGCCGTCTTGTCACGAGTCCTTGGGTGCTATTGGTTTGTAGAGTTCAGTACGCGGCTCATTTTTGTATCTGGTCAGTATTAAAACTCACCTTCTGCACCCGCGTTCTTTACCCGGCGGGTACTTTACGGGAACACACACCGTATAAAGCACGTTACACCACGTTCACGTAATCACCCCACAGAGGGTACAAACTGCCAGAAGTACGTTGAAGTCCTGAGTCAATTAGATGCAGTAATGGATTAACACAGTTTCTAATATCTCCCCAGTGGTGTGTGTGTCCTCACACATTACTAAAGGATATAAAGACATGTGACACGTGGTCAAATAGAATTCTATTTCTTTGCACATGGCAGCACGCGCAAGACGGGATACATTCTTCAAGGCAATATGAAAGTGCTTTTCCCTCCATTCCTGTGTCTCATTATTTGGGCCAGGAGTTTTTCCTGAGCACATGACCTGACCAGAAACAACATCACAAATAAGCTTCACAATGACAAATAGCCAGTGTCAGAATTCCCTGACACCCAACGGAGACAGCCATCAATAAACCTTTGTTCCAATGTCAACGCCATCAGACACTCAGCCTGATGCCTGCCTGCTCTGTAGGAGTGAGTGACAGTGACGATGCTCAGTACCGATGTCTCAGACTGTCTCTTGTCATGGTGTCTTTTTGACTAAGCAGCTTTATCAAGGCTCTTTCTATCAGTCTCTCAACCAGAGTTTTACCCCACCTCCTGCCACTAGAGATTTAAGAGTCATGGGGGGACAAGCAATACAGAGCAGGGGGGGGGGGGGGGGGGGGGCTGAGGGAGAGAGTGAAACAGAGAGAAAACCAATAGAGAGAGAGAGAAAGAAAAAGAGAATCTGGCAAGGGCCAGGCGGCACTGTTGCAATGCACTCAAAGTGCATCCTAAAGTAGAAAGGAAGTGTGTGAAGAGAGGAAGAGAGGGGGACAGAGGGAGGAGTGCCGGAGATTAGACTTTAAAATCAGGCGGATACAATATGCTACATGAGCGAGCCTCATTGACACACATGGGCCAAACCGTTAAATACACAGTTGGATGTTAATTAAACCAGCTTTAACATGTTCACAATGACGTTGCACCTGAATATATACCTTAGGCAGTATGTATGGTTATGCCAATAAGCTTGGAGCTAAATGGACTGCGGTCTTGCAGTGCTGAATATGGTGCTGTGTTGATGTCTGGCGGATTGATGGCCTTGCCTTTTCTCTCTCTCGCTCTCTCTCTCTTGTTTCTCTCTCTCACACACACACTCCTCTTTCACACACTCCTCTCTCTCACACACACACACACTCCCTCCCCCAATACTGGAACCCCCCCCATATTGGACCCCCCTACTGGACCCCCATCCCACCCCTCTTTCCTGCCACCTCATCCCCCTTTTCACCGCCTCATCCTCATCCTTTCATTCTCATCGCTCTTTTCTCTTTATTTCACGCTAATCTACATCTCTTTATCTTAAATTGCCCTTCAACCCAATACTGAACCCTTACAAAAAAGGGTTCGCAAAGAGTTCTTTGTGGAGGGTATATGGTGTTACATGGAACACTTTTGGTTCAAGGTAGCACCTATTTTTCCTAAGAATGTTGTCTGACAACTCTCCTCCTTTCTCCCTCACGCCGAACTTACTTCCCATTTCACCCTTATTCTTTCCTCTCCCCTTTTCCCTCCTTTCATGTGTTGATCCTCTCGTTACCCGTGTTGATCCTCTCGTTACCCGTGTTGATCCTCTCGTTACCCGTGTTGATCCTCTCGTTACCCGTGTTGATCCTCTCGTTACCCGTGTTGATCCTCTCGTTACCCGTGTTGATCCTCTCGTTACCCGTGTTGATCCTCTCGTTACCCGTATGCGCATAGAGCCCAGCGATTTTCTCCACTGATCTTTCATAAGGCCCAACCATACGCCCACACAAACTGCCACTGTACCAACCACACACCACCACCATGTCACAGATGAGCCTTCTGCCATGCTCATCTGGCATTCATTCTTCCAGACAGAACGCACTGATGAGAAGAGAGAAAAAAGTACGTTTAAACCATTCAATAAGCAGTTTAGCTGTTTTTCGTCATTATAGCAAGATGGGTGGGAACGCAGTGCCCACCCTGCCGCTCCAAACACACACACACACACAGCACACGCACACAATGTGCTGGATAGCCACATATTATGTGAACGATGAACTTGAGATTTGGAGAGACAACTGCCCTCTGACTCATCTGACAGCTTATCAAAGTTTGCACTTATCCCCCAGGAGTGAAAGTGAGAGAGCAAGAGAGAGAGAGAGAGAAGGGGGGGGGGTGGAATGTGAAGGAGGGAGAAGAGAAGAAAGAGCCATTCAGGGTGAAACTAAGATAAAGGACAGGGAGAGGTGAAAGGAGAGAGATACAGCGAAAGAGAGACAGAGAGACAGTCAGAGAGAGAATTGAATGAGGGAAAAAAAGGAAATGAAAGATCCTGAGATTGAATGGAGGCCAATCAATTAGGGGAGGGAATGACAAGCAGGGCGGTGAGGTGGAAAATGGAGCTAGCGGATGAAGAGCGGTTAGAGAGAGAGAGGACGTGAGAGAGAGGGAGAGAGAGAATGATGAGAGGGAGAAAGAGATGAGGATGACAGATGGAATGAATGAAAAGAAGAGGATCACACGTAGAAGAGAATGAGTGCACTCCAAATGGACCTTTAGACATCCAGGTACAGTGGATTGGGAAAGTATTCAGACCTCTGCACTTTTTCCATATTTCATTATGTTACAGCCTTATTCTAAAAATGATTCCATAAAAAATCTACACACAATAACCCATAGCGACAAAGCGAAAACAGGTTATATGTATAACCTGTATATGTATATAAAAACAAAACTCCGTTATGAGACTCGATATTGAGCTCAGGTGCATCCTGTTTCCATTGATCATGCTTGAGATGTTTTTACAACTTGGACTCCACCTGTGGTAAATTCAATTGATTGGACATGATTTGGAAATGCACACACCTGTCTATATAAGGTCCCACAGTTGACAGTGCATGTCAGAGCAAAAACCAAGCCATAAGGTCCAAGGAATTGTCCGTAGAGCTCCGAGACAGGATTGTGTCGAGGCACAGATCTGGGGAAGGGTACCAAAAAATGTATGCAAAATGGAAGGTCCCCAAGAACACAGTGGCCTCCATCATTATTAAATTATAGAAGTTTGGAAGGACCAAGACTCTTCCTAGAGCTGGCCGCCCAGCCAAACTATGTAATCTGGGGAGAAGGGCCATATCAGGGAGGTGACCAAGAACCTGATTGTTACTCTGACAGAGCTCCAGAGTTCCTCTGTGGAGATGGGAGAACCTTCCAGAATGACAACCATCTCTCAGCACTCCACCAATCAGGCCTTCATGGTAGAGAGGCCAGACGGAAGCCACTCCTCAGTAAAAGGCACATGACAGCCCGCTTGGAGTTTGCCAAAAGGCAACTAAAGGACCCTCAGAACATGAGAAACAAGATTCTCAAGTCTGATGAACCCAAGATTGAACTCTTTGGCCTGAATGCCAAGCGTCACATCTGGAGGAAACCTGGCACCATCCCTACAGTGAAGCATGGTGGTGGCAGCATCATGATGTGGGGATGTTTTTCAGTGGCAGGGACTGGAAGACAAGGATTGACGGAAAGATGAACGGAGTAAAGTACATAGACATCCTTGATGAAAACCTGCTCCAGAGCGCTAAGGACCTCAGACCGGGGCCAAGGTTCACCTTCCAACAGGACAACAGCGCTAAGCATACAGCCAAGATAATGCCGGAGTGGCTTCGGGACAAGTCTCTGAATGTCCTTGAGTGGCCCAGCCAGAGCCCGGACTTGAACCAGATCGAACATCTCTGGAGAGGCCTGAAAATAGCTGTGCAGCAACGCTCCCCATCCAACCTGACAGAGCTTGAGAGGATCTGCAGAGAAGAAAGGGAGAAACTCCCCAAATACAGGTGTGTCAAGCTTGTAGCATCATACCCAAGAAGAATCAAGGATGTAATCTCTGCCAAAGGTGCTTCAACAAAGTACTGAGTAAAGGGTCTGAACACTTATGTAAATGTGATTTAAAAAAAATGCTTTGTCATTATGGAGTATTGTGTGTAGATTGATGAGACATTTTTTTTATGTTATCAATTTCTGAATAAGGCTGTAACATAACAAAATGTGGAAAAGGTAGAGGGGTCTGAATACTTTCTAAATGCACTGTACAAATTAAAAAGGGGGAGAGGGTCTTTATATATAGCCTTGTCCCAGATCTGTTTGTGCTACCTTGTCAACTGAAAGACCATAGGAGTTGGCAAGGCAGCACAAACAGACCTGGGATCAGGCTGTACAGGCTTACATCAAGTATCAAAGTCTCATCTGCTGTAATTTATAGAAACATGATGCCTGCTAAGAAGCAGCCAACACTTTACCAAACATCTAAATGAATCTGTGGAGCGTATTCCTTATCTATGCCAGTGGAGGCTGGTGGGATGAGCGATCGGAGGACAAGCTCATTGTAATGGCAGGAATGGAATAAATGGAACGATATCAAACACATCAAAAACATATGGATAACACATTACAGCCATTACAATGAGCCGGTCCTCATATAGCTCCTTCCATCAGCCTCCACTGATCTACGTATCACCTCCCATAGCTGGAGGCTGGCTGGCAGAGATCTGAGAGGCAGCAGTACACCTGAGAAGATCCCATTATAGGTCTATTTCCAGCTGTCACCAAGAGGATGGTGAGAAAGAAACCAAGACGTTGCGGAACATTACACAGTGACACACGCGCACGCACTGTGACACACACACACACACACACGCACAGTGACACACGCGCACACACTGTGACACACACACACGCACAGTGACACACACGCACACACTGTGACACACACACACGCACAGTGACACACGCGCACACACTGTGACACACACGCACGCACAGTGACACGCGTGCACGCACTGTGACACACACACACGCACAGTGACACACGCGCACACACTGTGACACACAGACACGCACAGTGACACACACACACACACACATTGAACACAAGTGCACGCACAGTGACACACACACACAGTGACACACGCTGCACGCACTGTGACACACACACACACGCACGCACAGTGACAGACGCGCACGCACTGTGACACACACACACACAGTGGACACACGCGCACACACTGTGACACACACACACACAGTGACACACACACACGCACAGTGACACACATGGGCGTGACACACTCACACACATTCTCTCTTTAGATGAATGACTGGGTGTATATATTAGACAGAGGAAGCTCAATCTGCCCTTGATGTACCGGAACGTGGCTAATGCTGTTCATTTCCATTTCCAGAGATGAATCTGTGTAAATTCTTTTTTTTTTACAAATATGGGCTGGCTTTCAAAAGCTAAGAACACTTTATTCCCTCTGTGTCAATGGAAGCTTCTGAGGGAGTGTGCTCATTAAGACACACACGCAAGCATGTGCATGGAATCACACGCTCAATCATACACACAGATGAACACACACACACACACACACACCTGCATAATGTTAGCATCCGCAAAATGCCTTCACACACACGCACACGTGCACACGCACACACACGTACTCAGAAGTAAACACTTCTGCACAGCCAGCGCCTTTGATATGACTGGCAGCTAAGCGGTCCCACGTTCTCTCTTTCTCTCACTCTGTCTCTCTCTCTCTCTTTCCATCTCTCTCTCACAGCAGCCAGGCTGCAGCTGGCGGTGCTCTCACACTGACGAGCACACAGCAACAGTTTAACATGGTCTCTCATACGCACTCATGCCACCACCCACTGTCTTCTTGTCACAGCAGTCAGAGAGAACCAAACAGGAATATAGTGTATATGACACGACTTCTATAGTACTGTCCTCCTCAAGGTTCATGTGAAAGCTTACCTTGACTCGCCCACGGATCCCTTGCATGCTGTAGAGAACATGTCTTAGCGAGTGGCTGGTCCAACATTAGCGGATGGAATGGCAGAGCATGAGAGGACAGGGGAGATTGACTGAGATGCGTGAGTGAGTGAGAGAGAGAGAGAGAGAGAGAGAGAGAGTGTGTGAGAGAGAGAGTGTGTGAGAGAGAGAGAGAGAGAGAAAGAGAAAAGCGAGAGAGTGAGGGAGAGAGAGAACGAGAGAGAGAGAGACACAAGAGGAGAGTATGTGTCAGAATGCAGGATGCGTGGGAAGATGTTGTTGCCATGGTGAGGGATACGCCTAAGCTCTTCCCTGGTTGGGTGATGACCTAGAGGAGAGGAGAAAGGAAAGGAAGGGTTAAAGCCAATACTGTGACACTGGTTGAGGTCTTCAGTACCTTCACCTTAGTCACAGGTCAGTGCACAGACACTCACACCCCCCCCCAGGCACGCACGCACGCACACTCCACACACATGCCTCACAGCCAAATGAGACTCCACACCCTTCCACAGATACATACACAGACACATACATACACAGACACACACAGAAACAGATACATACACAGACACACACAGAAACAGATACATACACACACAGAAACAGATACATACACAGACACACACAGAAACAGATACATACACAGACACACACAGAAACAGATACATACACAGACACATACAGAAACAGATACATACACAGACACACACAGAAACAGATACATACACAGACACACACAGAAACAGATACATACACAGACACACACAGAAACAGATACATACACAGACACACACAGAAACAGATACATACACAGACACACACAGAAACAGATACATACACAGACACATACAGAAACAGATACATACACAGACACACACAGACACACACAGAAACAGATACATACACACACAGAAACAGATACCTACACAGACACACACAGACACACACAGAAACAGATACATACACAGACACACACAGAAACAGATACATACACAGACACACACAGAAACAGATACATACACAGACACACACAGAAACAGATACATACACAGACACACACACACACATACAGATACATACGCAGGCACATGCACCCAGGCACGTTTGGCACACACACAAACAGGGGACCCATAAATCAGCTATTTCAACAAAGCTGCCTCCTGCCTGCCTCAGTATATGTATGCCCAAAGAGCAGACCAGCCACAGCAGTGTCCCATCAATACTCTAAACAGAGTTCACACAAATCAGCCACTCTAAACGATTTGCTATTGGTTTTCCCTGTGGCGTTGTAAGAGCTCTCTGGTAATAACAGAGCATGACCCCTGATAAGGTAGTGTGTGTGTGTGTGTGTGTGTGTGTGTGTGTGTGTGTGTGTGTGTGTGTGTGTGTGTGTGTGTGTGTGTGTGTGTGTGTGTGTGTGTGTGTGTGTGTGTGTGTGTCACACAGTGAGCGGAGCAAAGCCTTCAGGACATGTTTAATCAAATCTACTCCCCAAACACGCGTCACACAAACACACACACACATTCAGTCCGTTTGTCTGTTTGTTTAATGCTGTGTTCTTTCGGTTTATCTTCTTTCCTCTCTAATCTCCAGGCAGTTTAGTGTTGGGGAGAGCCTTTGTGAGTTCTAATTGGTGCAGGTTCTGGGGTTGCCTTGGAAACCCTTTTGATAGGGTTCTCCGGAGGTCCACCAAAGGTTTGGTTATTGTATAGTATAACGAAACCAAACACTATACACAATGTGACCTTATTATACAGTACACGATGTAACTTTACCGTCACCACACTCAAGGTTTCAAAGTGGAGAGACATTTAAATGAACCAAGCCATCAAACGGACAATAACGTGCAGCACTGCTTTGTCACAGCCATGATGATGTAACTAATGGCCAGTAGTGTGCAACGTTTTTGGTTCATCATAGGATTGTAATGCAGCACGAGTCGATCCACCCAAATGAGAGATACTATGGTCAGTACAACAACCTCAACTACATGACTGGCTATAGTGGCGCAGTGGTTCTAAGACACTGCATCTCAGTGCAAGAGGCGTCACTGCAGTACCTGGTTCAAATCCAGGCTGCATCACATCCGGCTGTGATTGGGAGTCCCATAGGGCGGTGCACAATTGGCCCAGTGTCGTCTGGGGTAGGCCGTCATTGTAAATAAGAATTTGTTCTAAACTGTATTTCTACTTAGTTAAAGAGAAGCTACAGAGCTGATTTGAAATGACTACAATTCAAATGATATGACTGGAGTAATGATTTGTTGTTGAAACCTTTCCAAAATACTGAAGCACACTGTATGCCATTAGCTATCAGCAGTGAAGGGCGAAACGATATGCAGCACAGCTGCCTGGCTGTATCGTAAATGTAAGTACTCATCAAGGTTGAACTGTGTGCTTTTAATAAGGTTATGTCAATTGTGGTAGAACCATAAAAGTGCTCCTGTGTGCACAGTCCTGGGTGTAATATAGAGAGGTCCATGCCATCCTGTTCTAACCTTTACTAAGGGGAGGGAGATGAGAGACGGTTGTCAGACAGGAATACTGGAGTCGATAAAACAGGCACATTGAGTTGGAAAACGGGTAGAGGACACGAATACACTAGAAAATACAATCACCCACTATTGTAGAGACAATCAATCCCCTCCTGGATAAAGATCCCTGCTGCCTTCATTGGTTTTATGCGTCAAGTCATTCAGTTTTTTGTTGTTGTTGAAAGAAATGGCGCCCTACGTGTGCACTGCCGCTAATACCGTATCCCCCAGTATGGTACAGGGACGGTATGAAGGCATGAAAATATGGATACCGTCCTACCATTGCTCTGTGACTGAGAGAGTTGAGTAGAGCTCTACCCCTTCTCTGTGACTGTGAGAGTTGAGTAGAGCTCTACCCCTTCTCTGTGACTGTGAGGGTAGAGTCCTTCCCTTTCTCTGTGACTGAACGTTGAGTAGAGCTCTACCCTTTCTCTGTGACTGTGAGAGTTGAGTAGAGCTCTACCCCTTCTCTGTGACTGTGAGGGTAGAGTCCTTCCCTTTCTCTGTGACTGAACGTTGAGTAGAGCTCTACCCTTTCTCTGTGACTGTGAACGTTGAGTAGAGCTCTACCCTTTCTCTGTGACTGTGAGAGTTGAGTAGAGCTCTACCCCTTCTCTGTGACTGTGAGAGTTGAGTAGAGCTCTACCCTTTCACTGTGACTGTGAGAGTTGAGTAGAGCTCTACCCCTTCTCTGTGACTGTGAGGGTAGAGTCCTTCCCTTTCTCTGTGACTGAACGTTGAGTAAAGCTCTACCCTTTCTCTGTGACTGTGAACGTTGAGTAGAGCTCTACCCTTTCTCTGTGACTGTGAGGGTAGAGTAGATTCCTATCCTGTTTCTGTGACTGAGGGTAGAGTAGAGTCCTACCCTTTCTCTGTGACTGTGAGGGTAGAGTGGATTCCTATCCTGTTTCTGTGACTGAGGGTAGAGTAGAGTCCTACCCTTTCTGTCTAAAGAATATAAATAAGAAAAGTAATACCATAATCAACATTACCCTGGTTGACTCATGACACACTCAGGCTACATCCTAATTGGCACCCTGTTCACGATTTAGTGCACTAGTTTTGACCAGGGCACTATGGGCTCTGGTCAAAAGTAGTGCACTATAAAGGGAATAGGTTGGCTTTTTGGATGCAGCCTCCCTCTATTTCTGTTGGGAGATATTCTGAGACATACTGTCAGTTCACAGGCTCTCCATCTCACTGACATGTGCACTGCACTGTCTAGGGTCAATCACCCTCATAACATAATGTTTACTAGACAGGCACATGGGGGCATGGACATCAATACTGTCATAGCGTCATACATCAATGGAATACGAAACATCTCTCTCTCTCACACACACACACCCACACAGACATGCATGCACGCACCAATAGCCTCGGAAATCCCTAACCTATATTGTTAACATTGTGGGAGCCAACCCCTCTGCCGAGGGAGGCACCAATGCAGGCACACACGCACACACACACACAACAGGCACACACACATCCGCACACGCAAATGCAGGTACACACGTGCACACACTGATACACGCTTAAAGGTCCAGAACAGTGAAAATCATGTTTTTCATGAAATTGGATGATATTTAGACGACACCAGTTCAAAGTAGTCAAGGTAAACTTTCACAAGTACCAGCATGCTTGTGTTGTGAGAGTTGCAAAGAAAAAAACATATGTCAGACTGGCCAATAAAAAGAAAAGATTAAGATGGGCAAAAGAACACCGACACTGGACAGATGAACTCTGCAGAGAAGGTCAGCATCCCGGATTCGCCTCTTCACTGTTGATGTTGAGAATGGTGTTTTGCGGGTACTATTCAATGAAGCTGCCAGTTCAGGACTTGTGAGGTGTCTGTTTCTCAAACTAGACACTCTAATGTACTTGTCCTCTTGCTCAGTTGTGCACCGGGGCCTCCCACTCCTCTTTCTATTCTGGTTAGGGCCAGTTTGCACTGTTCTGTGAAGAGAGTAGGACACAGCGTTGTACGAGATCTTCTGTTTCTTCAATTTCTGACTGACGAGTTTCAGAAGAAAGTAATTTGTTTCTGGCCATTTTGAGCCTGTGATCGAACCCACAAATGCTGATGCTCCAGATACACAAATAGTCTAAAGAAGGCCAGTTTATTGCTTCTTTAAATCAGGACAACAGTTTTCAGCTGTGTTAATATATTTGCAAAAGGGTTTTCTAATGATCAATTAGCCTTTTAAAATGATAAACTTTGATTAGCTAACAAAACGTGCCATTGGAACATCGGAGTGATGATTGCTGATAATGGGCCACTGTACGCCTATGTAGATATTCCATTAAAAATCAGCCATTTCCAGCTACAATAGTAACTTACAACATTAACAATGTCTACACTGTATTTCTGATCAATTTGATGTTATTTTAATGGACAAAAAAAAAGGTTTTCTTTCAAAAACATGGACATTTCTAAGTGACCTCAAACTTTTGAATGGTAGTGTAAATATATATATTTTTTAATGAATTGGGTGGATGGGCTGCACTGAAAATTACAACCATGTCACGAGTGTGCAGTGCACATTTTGAGAGAAGTTGCTCTATCTTTTGAAGGGATAACATTAGATGGTTATGGCCAGGAAGCAAATTCTGAAGACGGATGCTACAGCGTCATTGACTATTGATCTTGCAAGCGCTGACCATAACGTACGTTTCAGAGTTTGATGAATCAGACACGGCAGCCAACATTTTGGGGAGATCGGGGGTGGGAAAACATGGAGTCAAAATAGCTGCACAGATACCGGAACTTGTGAATTCAATTTAGACTTTATTACAAACGTAACAGAGCCGAGCCCTTCCATGGAAAAGACTAAATTCTCATATTTCAGAGTCCTGCCTTTATAGTGTTCTGTCTTTGCATAATGTATAGAGTCCCCTCCCTCTATATGTAAATAGCTTATTTTGACCTTCCTCCATTATTATCTTTCCATCTCAGTTCTTGCTTGTTATTAACGCCCACATCTGACAGCTGTATAGGTTATGATAGTAGCGGGGCCCTGGTCCAATATGTTCCATTCCTTATATAGCCATTCTGTCTCAGCTCTTCAAAGTGGACAGTCTAAACACGGCCTGCTAATATTGGAGTCATGTGTTTTGCATGTGTTTTGCATGTGTTTTGCTACCACAGAGGGGCTAATGTTAATTCATGCCACTGTGGCTGCTTTGACTTGTTAAAAGTATATTTTCTGTCACACACCTGTAAGTCACTGTACCGTTTTTGTTCCTCCATCCCCAAGCCCCCTACATTGAGTCTGAGATGAAGGAATGTGGTCCACAAAAAGAGTTGCGGTGTGTAAAACGTTAGCATTTGTAATTTACCCCTGAAAAAAAGAATCATATTTTGCCCTTCAAGTGTGTGGGTTGTGTTCTGACAGTTGATGTAGCTGGTGTCACTGGGGCTAATCACTATCCCTCTCCTTGTGTCTTTCCACTGTCACCAAGCAGTAATGATAGACATTTCAGAAAATTCGACATCTACTCTGCCTGCACGGCTTCCCAGGCAACCACCGCTGCAGGAGCAATGTGATTCAAAACCAGCTTTCCATAAAGGTAAAGAAGTGGGGATTTGATGTGAAGCCTGTGAAGACAAACCCAACTGTACTGTAAGTCATAGTTATTATCAATTGATCATTAAAAGGCACACAAACTTTTCCAAATAGCAAAGTTCGACAAAATAGTGCACAACCAAATACTGCATATTTCAAATTGAGTACTTCAGAAATACCGTAAAACACATTGTAAAATCACTACATCAATGAATTGATAGTTTCGTAAGGAAATTAAATTCACTATCCACATTACAGGCTGCGTAGACAGGCTCCTGGATCCCCTCTTCAGCGAGGTGACCCTTGACCCACAACCGTATGTGGGGAAGCTGCGCGAGCAGTCCATCCCAGGACCCCTGTTTGCCCAGTGTGAGACGCCTGACAAGGAGGAGGCTATAGCTGGATTTGTCTCCCACTTCAATCTTGGGGGATGACTGAAGCCAAGTGGTTGACTGAAGGCTGTTTGATTGGAACAGGGGGTATATGGGTCCTCCTCCTCTCCCGCTTCCCTCCCCATCAATCTCTGTAGTTGGTTGATTTCCCTAAAACCTAACGCCTGGATCACACCGGCAACTTAAATGCGCAAAATGGAACGCAGCATCATCTGGATAAGTGTGCAACAAAAGAAAAACATACCCCTTCTGCTACCATTTCTGTCAAGCCGTCTACGTGGACAGTTTGACGTATACGTTCGATAGATCCAACGTATGCACCACACCGAACACACCGCAACTGCCTCTGCAACGCAAAGCTGCAAGGCAAACAAAGCATTCCATTGGAATTAAATGATCTTCTGGTGCATCAAAACGTAATGACGCTGTCAGTGTGATCAAAGCGTAAGTAATCCACTTTTAACGTGATCTGACATGACATTTTGTTACTTTGCATAGTTTTTTTTTCAAGCATTCGGATGGGACATGAGTGTTACAACTTGTAAGAATCAATGGGTCCTGCACACTGTAGGGTGGCCGGGGGCCTATATCAGGCTTACGGCTCGAATTATTATTATTTTAACATTTTAAATGATTATTTATCACCTAGGCTATGCTGGCCTATTGTAAATGTTCAAATAAATGTCTGATCAATACATAAAACTCTGAACAAATTGCCATTTATAATGCGAATGCAGAGGCACCAATAAATTGTCCAGTATACTTATTGTATGCTGTTTTCATGTATACTGAACAAAAATATAAACCCAATATGAACTGTAACTCAGTAAAATCTTAGTAATTGTTGCATGTTGGGTATTCCCTGTCATGTGAAATCCATAGACTGGTGCCTAATGAATTTATTTCAATTGACTGATTTCCTCATATGAGTCCATTTACATGATTTCCTCATATTATCAGTCAATTGAAATGGATTTCACATGACTGGGAATACAGATATGCATCTGTTGGTCACATTTACCTTAAAAAAAAAAAAAAAAAAAGTAGGGAAGTGGATCAGAAAACCAGTCAGTATCTGGTGTGACCATTTGCCTCATATAGCAAGACACATGTCCTTCGCATCGAGTTGATTGTGGCCTGTGGAATGTTGTCCCACTCCTCTTAATGGCTGTGGGAAGTTGCTGAATATTGACGGAAACTGGAACACACTGTCGTACACGTCGATCCAGAGCATCCCAAACATGCTCAATGGGTCTGGTGAGTATGCAGGTCATGGACAAACTGGGATATTTTCAGCTTCCAGAAAATGAGTACAGATTCTTGCGAAATGGGGCCATGCGTTGTCATGCTGAAACATGAGGTGATGGCGGCTGATGAATGGCACGACAATGGGCTTCAGGGTCTCGTAAAGGTATCTCTGTGCATTCAAATTGCCATCGGTAAAATGCAATTGTGTCCACTGTCCGTAGCTTATGCCTGCCCATACCATAACCCCACCGCCACCATGGGGTACTCTGTTCACAACTTTGACATCAGCAAATCGCCCACACGACACCATACTTGTGGTCTGAGGTTGTGAGGCCGGTTGGACGTACTGCCAAATTCTCTAAAACGACGTTGGAGGCGGATTCTGGTAGAAAAAGGTACATTCATTTTATTGTCCCCAGCACAAGGTGCACCTGTGTAATGATTTAATCATCTTCTTGACATGCCACACCTGTCAGGTGGATGGATTATCTTGACAAATGAGACATGCTCACTAACAGGGATGCAAACAAATGTGTGCATGAAGTTTGAGATAAATAAGCTTTTTGTGCATATGGAACATTTCTGGGATCTTTTATTTCAGCTCATGAAACATGGGACCAACACTTTACATGTTACGTTTATATTTTAGTTCAGTGTAGTTACAAAACAATAGAAATGCAATTGTGTATTACTGCTGTTTGTCTGATATCCAACACGTGATCAGCTCGTTGACCATGAGAGTATTTTGCAGAGAAAATGGGTTGAGGCAAACTACTTAGTCAATTGTTACCCTTTGTTGGTTATTGGGGTCAGTTAGGATGGGGCCTGAGAAGAAAGATAATCAGATAGGGATAGCCAGGCCCTACCTACGCACTAAAAAGGGCCATGTATGCACAGTAAAACAACACAGCATCACATTTCAAATTATACCTGGTTTGGATGCACTTGAACATAATTAGAAAAAGTGTTCATTTCCAACGATGTTGGGTAGCACTGCAATGGCATCGCTAAATTAGGTTATTACCGTAATTGCGTCGCAACAGGGTAACCAATGGCGGGTTATTATAGGCGATTTGGTGACAGGCCTCTCACAGCTGCGGAGGAATGGAGAGGGGGGTCGATCCTTTCGGTTTCTATTACGAAGAACAGGCAAGTGAAACTCCGACTTTATTCACAACCTGTACTTCCCATAGCTCCGTGAAATCAGCGACATTAACCGGTTCAAATCGCGCGAATAGCTTCAAAATAAAAGTCTTATTTTGAAAACAATATCACAAATTGTAGGTAGCCTATATTTGACTTGTTTCGCAATGCAGAGCTTGAAATATTTTCAAAAAGCAGACATTGAATATCACTTTGAGCATGTTTAGGTGATGAATTCAATGGTGGATGGTATATCAATACAGAGGAAGGAAACCGCTCACTATTTTGCAACAAGGCACTAAAGTAATATTGCAAAAAAATGTTTCAAAACAATAAACCTTTTGTCCTGAATACAAAGTGTTATATTACTGAGTAACTACCACATTTTCAAATGTAGTGGTGGCTGCATCATGTTTTGGGTAAGCTTGTAATCGTTAAGGACTGGGGAGTTTTTCAGGATAAAAAAAAAGAAACGGAGGCCTCCCGAGTGGTGCAGCAGTCTAAGGCACTGCATCGCAGTGTTGTGGCGTCACTACAGCCTGGGGTTTGATCCCAGGCTGTGTCATTACCGTCCGTGACCGGGAGTCCCATAGTGCAGCACACAATTGGCTCAGCATCGTCCGGGTTAGGGGAGGGTTTGGCCCGGGTGACTTTACTTGGCTCATCGCGCTCTAGCAACTTCTTGTGGTGGGCAGGGTGCCTGAAGGCTGACTTTGGTGGTCAGTTGAATGCCGTTTCCTCCGACACATTGGTGCGGCTGGCTTCCGGGTTAAGCGAGCGGGTGTTAAGAGCCGCAGTTTGGCGGGTCATGTTTCGGGGGACGCATGACCTGACCTTCACCTCTCCCGAGCCCGTTGGGGAGTTGCAGCGATGAGACAAGTTCGTAATCATAAAATTGGGGGGGAAATTATTTAAAAAAACAGAATGGAGCAAAATCCTAGAGGAAAACCTGGTTCAGTCTGCTTTCACCAGACACTGGGAGATGAATTCACCTTTGAACAGAACAATAACCTTTAGGCCAAATCTATACTGGAGTTGCTTATCAAGACGACAGTGAATGTTCCAGAGTGGCTGAGTTACAGTTTTGACTTAAACATGCTAGAAAATCTATGCCAAGCAGTGGTGATTTTAGCATGTAAATCTTGGTTGGGCAAAAAAATGACATCATTATGCATGCCAGCAAAACAATAAACAATACATGAATCGCACTATAACGGTGACTGTTAGGGCCTACATAAAGCTGTCCAACAGCAGAGTCCCAACATCTTACCACTGCTACACCTGGCTATCAGCGAAGCCTTGTCTGGCAGCGAAACAGTTAATTCAGCTTAATTTACTGCCTTTTTGAAAAACATATGTGGTTCCTGACAATTTAGATATACAAACTATGGCATAAGGGAAGGACAAGCGGATAAGAGGCAAACCGTCATTTTGATTAAGACATTAATGAGAGAGTTAGGATGGACGTCAATATAACTATTGGTTCAGCACTTTTGAAATGTACAGCGACAGATTTCAGAACATGGGCCGTTCTTACATTGTTCTCCCTGTACACCAAGTCAGAACCATAGGATAAATAGCGGTGCATATAAGCAGACAATGAAAGCTCTTACAATATTCAATGATTGCATTTCTCTAAAACAGGCTATATCGTACACCACAAATTCAGAACAGTAGGCAAAATTAAGAGGGGAAAAGGGACCAAATTACTAGTGTGAGGCACATGGGCTACTAACAGGTTAATACACAACATACACTTAGTATTACTTGCTTAGCTACAGTATACATACAGTACTGTGCAAAAGTTTTAGGCAGGTGTGAAAAAATGCTGTAAAGTAAGAATGGTTTCAAAATAAATATTTATCAATTAACTAAATGCAAAGTGAGTGAACAGAAGAAAAATCTACATCAAATCCATATTTTGTGTGACTACTTCAAAACAGCATCAATTCATCTAGGTACACTTGCACAAAGTCAGGGATTTTGTAGGAACATAGTCAGGTGTATGATTAAACAATTATACCAAACAGGTGCTAATGATCATCAATTCAATATGTAGGTTGAAACACAATCATTAACTGAAACATAAACAGCTGTGTTGGAGGAAGAAAACTGGGCGAGGAACATCCGAACTCAGCTAGCAAGGTGAGGTTGCTGAAGACAGTTTACTGTCAAAGGTCATACCCCATGGCAAGACTGAGCCCAGCAACAAGACACAGGGTAGTTATACTGCATCAGCAAGGTCTCTTCCAGACAGAAATGTAAAGGCAGACAGGGGTTTCCAGATGTCCAAGCTCTTTTGAAGAAGCACAAAGAAACGGACAACGTTGAGGACCGTAGACACAGTGGTCGGCCAAGGAAACTTACTGCAGCAGATGAAAGACACATCGTGCTTACTTCCCTTTGCAATCGGAAGATGTCCAGCAGTGCCATCAGCTCAGAATTGTCAGAAAACAGTGGGACCCTGGTACACCCATCTACTGTCCGGAGAAGGCTGGTAAGAAGTGGCCTTCACGGAAGACTTGTGGCCAAAAAGCCATACCGCCGATGTGGAAACAAGGTCAATTTTAAATGCATTCCAGGTGACTACCTCATGAAGCTGGTTGAGAGAATGCCAAGAGTGTGCAAAGCTGTCATCAAGTCAAAGGCTGGCTATTTGAAGAATCTCAAATAAAATAGATTTTGATTAGTTTAACACTTTGTTGGAAGAGGTTACTACATGATTCCATATGTGTTATTTCATCGTTTTTATGTCTTCACTATTATTTTACAATGTAGAAAATAGTAAAAATAAAGAAAAACCCTTGAATGAGTAGGTGTTATAAAACTTTTGACAGGTAGTGTATGTTGCATTTGCTATAGGCCTATTGTTAACCTTTTTGTTGGTGACACTTTGATATCTTGACAATATGCAGCTGTTTAAAGGGCAAATCCACAGTTGAAACAATAACAAAATGGACACCCCACCTCTGTTTTGGTAAAAAGCTGAGGGATGGGCCTGAAGAAATGTAACCACTCTCAGATACATATTATTTGAACCATGTTATGAGACTATACTATAAACCATCTAGTTTTTCAAAAGTATTTGTAATCTGATTACAAAACTTTTGTTGGTAACGTAACGGATTACAGTTACCGGTTACATTTCCAAAGTTTACAAACATTGGAGAAAAACAAGTTTATATTTTGGGTTCTCATAGAGTGTGACAGTTAATATAAGCTCATGAGACATTTATATATATATATATATAAATATATATATATACAGCCATTGATTCTTGAAGAATATAACTTATAAATGCCTCATGAGTTTATATTAACTGTCACAATTTATAAATCCCAAAATTGGTTGTAACAACTACAGATTGCGCCATTACGTATATCAAAAGTGTGCGCGTTTGAGCAAGTGTCCATTAGGCCTAAAACAATGATTGATAAGCAGTTTAAACCTCTTGAATTCAACCATTATTGGGTTCAAATACACATTTAGACTTGTGAACAGCCATCGACAGCAACCACAATCCCTAGGCGCAAATAGCTAAATGAGAGCGCAGCAGTGTGATTCACGCCAATTCGTTATGTAGATATCAATAATACGTGATCTCCGTAGACTACATCACTGCTGTCATCCTTACCTCCAAGCGTTTATTAAAATTGGATAATCTTTGGATGCCGACAGCAGTCGCACCATTGTTCAGACATAACTTGGACTGTAGCCTACAAAAGCCTATTCCTGCTCTTTTCCCTCGATCCATCAAACCCATTTGGTGTATCATAGGTGGTCTGATTTGTAGTCAGACTCGCGTAGGTGGAACAAATTTACATTTGCGCCTTTTTTCAATGCTGATTTGAATGTCATTGAGAAAACAGAAGTGTAAAATGTAACGTGCGAAACAATTTCCAAATGTTTTTGAAAACAAGAGAAAGTGGACAATAAAAAGTAACTTCGAATCAGCAAAGCATATGAGAATGTCAGAACAGTTCCCACAGCAGCGGCAGATCATCATGATTGAAGTGGTAGCAGGGAAGAAAGAGTCAAGGTGTGTCGCGTTTTACTCAGGCGTTAAATCCGCGAACATTGGTTTCAGTAGTGTGGTCGGCACTCTGTTCTCCCCAGTCTGTCTAAGGAGAGCGCTGCTCAAGGCACTGAGTGCAATTGATCCGTTTTGCCGTTTTTAACTCTCTAAAACTTAATACGGATCACGAAAGCACAATCTTTCTGGATTTGAAATTGTAATACTGTTTTAAAAGTACATATCAACCACAATACACTATTTTTACGTTTTCTGTAGTTTTTCTAAGTTTCCCTTACGACCCTTTCAGAAAAAAAAATCACAATCTCAAGTATTTTGAAGACAATTTATTGGAAAGAAATATCGATCCTCAAATGGAAAGCGATTGATCAGCTTTGAATCTATTCGTTTTTTTAGAGAGAGAGAGTGTGAGTGTGAATGGGAGGTGCATCTCCTGTTGATAGCAAGCCCCAAGCATGATGGAGAGGAATGTGAGAGTGAATTATGACAGAGCTGTTTGTTCAGGAACATAAGCTAAATTCAACACTTTAGATGTTTCTAATAGTTTTTGTATGATGTAGTCTGCTTAAAATCATCCTAAAACTGTGCACATTACTTTTTATTGCTTTATATGAAATTAACGTGAAGAAAAAAAAACATTGCAAAATGTTTCGTAGAATTTCAGAAAAGCTGCCGCAAAATGAAGCATTTTCGTCCGCCACTGCTCGTTCTGAAGGCAATGTAAATGGATCCTAGCCTCCCACGCATAGGCTTCTTTCTGTCCCTAACACAAAAACTGAAATAAAATCATATAAAAACCAAATCGTTTTTTAAACTAAAACTTTTGATAAAATCTAGTAAAAGTGGATGTGAAAACTAACTGAAATTAAAATGATTTCCAAATCAAAGTCGTAAAAATAATAGCAATAAAAACACCTTGGTATGAATTGGCCTTGAGAGGAGAGACCCTGTAAGGAGTTGTGAAGCCCCGGCTAACCAGTACCTCTCAGCCCCAAGTCCTCTGAACTTCCTGACCTTGAACAAGTCCTCCATTTTGACTGTGGGTCGTGTAGTGGTGGATAGTGAGCGCAGAATGTCAGACTGGAGGGCAGAGGGACCCGCAAAGAAGACAAAATCATGAGCATGGTTCAGCAGTTACACAAGAGTCAGTTTGCAATGCCTGGAGGTGTATGTTGAAACAGCACGTACCAGTATGTTTGTGAGCGGTGAATGTCTGTGAACATAGTGAGTATGTGTGTGTTTCTCGCCATGCAGACGATGGGCTCCAGCAGCTTGTTGCTAGGCACATCCATCCATGGAAAGCACGGTGTAAGAAGGTAATCCACCGTCAATTGACTCTTGGCACAGGATGGCCCTCGCACTTATAGTACCATCACGAACAAAAAATACTTACATCTTAAATCTCCTCAGTAGTAGAGAAAAAAATAAACACTTACTATATCATGTGTAAAAGTGACATTTTTGAAGTGTGTGGCTGACTGTACTTTCCTGACAGGCTGCATGAGGGCATCTCGTACGAGTATGCTAATGTTGGCCCCAGAGTAGCCTTCTGTCTTTTTGGCGAGCGTACGCAGGCCTGCGTCACTCCGGCTGGGAGTCGTGTTGCCCAGGTGCAGCCGGAACATCTGATGTCAATGTGCTTGAAGACGTTATTCCAGATGAAGGAATGGTAGCCCTCTGGGTGATTTCCTAGGAATACTTGCATAGTTTGTTTAGAATGTAAACGGTCGTCAGTGGTGACAGTAAATTTGGGCAGAAAAAAGGATTTTATGCGGTCAATCTATGGTGTGACACTGGATCTTATTAGGAGCGGTTCTGAGGATACTAAAATGCCCCTCTTGTATGGTGACAACTTCCCCACAAAAGTATGTGTCGGCGATGTCATCTACAAAATGGCTTCCAACACTCTACTCAGCAAACTGGATGCAGTCTATCACAGTGCCATCCGTTTTGTCACTAAAGCACCTTATACCACCCACCACTGCGACTTGTATGCTCTAGTCGGCTGGCCCTCGCTACATATTCGTCGCCAGACCCACTGGCTCCAGGTCATCTACAAGTCTATGCTAGGTAAAGCTCCGCCTTATCTCAGCTCACTGGTCACGATGGCAACACCCATCCGTAGCACGCGCTCCAGCAGGTGTATCTCACTGATCATCCCTAAAGCCAACACCTCATTTGGCCGCCTTTCGTTCCAGTACTCTGCTGCCTGTGACTGGAACGAATTGCAAAAATCGCTGAAGTTGGAGACTTTTATCTCCCTCATCAACTTCAAACATCAGCTATCTGAGCAGCTAACCGATCGCTGCAGCTGTACATAGTCTATTGGTAAATAGCCCACCCTTTTCACCTACCTCATCCCCATACTGTTTTTATTTATTTACTTTTCTGCTCACCAATATCTCTACCTGTACATGACCATCTGATCTTTTATCACTCCAGTGTTAATCTGCAAAATTGTAATTATTTGCCTACCTCCTCATGCCTTTTGCACACATTGTATATAGACCCCCCCTTTGTTTTCTACTGTGTTATTGACTTGTTAATTGTTTACTCCATGTGTAACTCTTTGTTGTATGCTCACACTGCTATGCTTTATCTTGGCCAGGTCGCAGTTGCAAATGAGAACTTGTTCTCAACTAGCCTACCTGGTTAAATAAAGGTGAAATAAAAAATAAAAATAAAAAAGGGCTTTATTACAGACAGGAAGACTCCTCAGTTTTATCTGCTGTCTGGGTGGCTGGTCTCAGACGATTCCGCAGGTGAAGAAGCCGGATGTGGAGGTCCTGAGCTGGTCTGGTTACGCGTGGTCTGCGGTTGTGAGGCTGGTTGGACATATTGCCAAATTCTCTAAAATGACAGCGGCGGCTTATGATAGAGAAATGAACATTCAATTCTCTGGAAACTGCTCTGGTGGAAATTCCTACAGTCAGCATGTCAATTGCATGCTCCCTCAACTTGTGGCATTTGTGGTGTCAAAACAGCACATTTTAGTGTCCTTTTATTGTCCCCACCACAAGGTGCACCTGTGTAATGCTGTTTAAATCAGCTTCTTGATATGCCACACCTGTCAGGTGAATGGATTGTCTTGGCAAAGGAGAAATGCTCACTTACAGGGATGCAAACAAATTTGTGAGAGAAATAAGCTTTTTGTGCAAATGGAAAATTTCAGGGATCTTTTATTTCAGCTCATGAAACATGGGACCAACACTTTACATGTCCATTTATATTTTTGTTACGTATATATAGATTATTCTTTCAATAAATGTATGTTTATGTAACTTTAAACAATATTTGTTTTGTGATTTTTAAATCAGAAAAACGTTCTATAACAGCCAAGTAACATTTCGTCAGGTGGACTTTTATTTAGAAAATGTGCCGCATGATCACATGACCTCAATGTCGCTACGTTCACAATGCTATTTCCCATGTCACCAGTTGGCCTTAATGAATTTGGTTTCAATTGCTAGGTTGGGCGTAGCTACTTCTATTTTGGGGTTAGAATTTACACCTATTCCGCGATGGCAGACGAGGAAGAGAGAACCCGTATCTGTGACCAGTGGTGAGACAATTAAAACATTTGAATATTTAAAAAAAAAAGTGTTTTAAAAGTTCAAAACAAACCGTCAATGTAGTGGATATTCTTCAGCATGAATTTGAAGGATATACATCGGCTACTCGTTTTTCTAAAGACAGTTTGTTGAGAGTGAGTGTTCACTTCATAATAACATACATTGTCAATAATATTGACTGGGCTACCATAATTTCAGGTTGAGGCTTTCAGTCAATACATGGCATGAAATCCTAGTCTAGAATCTTTGAACGTGAAAATGCTTGCACAGACCACAGTAGAGCTGGCCTTGACATTCTCTTCAGCTCTATGTTCAGTTTGTTCAGACCATACATCAAACACACACACCACAAAAGTACCACATTTTCATATTTGAGTAAAATTTAAGGTACCAAGGTAGAAAATGACTCAAGTGAAAAGTCACTCAGTAAAATACTACTTGAGTAAAAGTTAAAGTATTTGGTTTTAAATATACTTAAGTATCAAAAGTAAATGTAATTGCTAAAATATGAAGGGAAAGGGGTATACCAGCTGAAATGTGTCTTCTGCATTTAACCCAACCCCTCTGAATCAGAGAGGTGCAGGTGCTGCCTTAATCAACATCCACATCTGGGCCTGGGGAACAGTGAATATATATATATATATGTTCTCAAGTATCAAAAGTCAAATTATAAATAGCTTATACCTTAAATATAAGCAAACTAGACAGCATAATTTTCCTGTTTTTAATTTTATTTACGGATAGCCAGGGACATGCTCCAACACTCAGACATCATTTACAAATTAAGCATTTGTGTTTAGTGAGTCTGCCAGATCAGAGGCAGTAGGGATGACCAGGGATGTTCTGTTGATTAGTGGGTGAATTAGACAATTTTCTTCTCCTGCTAAGCATTCAAAATGTAACGAGTACTTTTGGGTGTCAGGGAAAATGTATGGAGTAAAATGTACATTTTATTTAGGAATGAAGTGAAAGTAAAAGTTGTGAAATATAAATAGTAAACTACTTTCAAGTATTTTTTACTTAAGTACTTTAAACCACTTCACACACAAGTCTGTGGTCTTGTGGCGCCTCTAACACTTCTTCTGTGCTCGTGTTCAACTGTCAGTCACAAGGAGGTGGCTGTGTCCAACTTTGCCTTGCACGAGTCTCACTGCCAGCGGTTCCTATGCCTGTGTCCAGACTGTGATGAGCCGGTTCCCAGAGAGCTATTGGACCAGCACCATCAGAACCAGCACAGCCAGGTAAACCACTGCTGTAATGAAACCAGGATCACTTCCAAATACTTGAGTAGATGTGGAGGGATCAAGGCCCCCGATATTTGGATATTTTCAATTTATTGTCGCTCTGTCACTCCCACAGGTGAAGTGCGACAAAAAGGTGGAGAGTTGCCAGCTCCTGGACCATGAGGTGAGACTATTCAACGGTCACCGGCATTGCCACACACACACACACCATGATGATGCCGTTTCAGTAAAAGGAGTTAGTTCCTCTACATGATCGTCATAGTCAAACTGTAATTGATACAGGTGTATAATAACGACTGTTATACAGAATGAATCACCCCCCCTCCCCTCCTCCTCTCTCTCTGACTAGTGTAAGGCAAGGCTGCAGCGCTGTGAGTTCTGCCCGGTGGAGCTGCCGCTGTCGGCCATGGCGGAGCACAGCTTGGCGTGTGGCAGTCGCACCGAGCGCTGCTCTGACTGCGGACGCTACATCACTCTGAGGGACCAGCCAGAGCATGGTCAGATCTGCCCTGACCTCAATGCTCCCGATAACCCCTCCCCGCCATCCTCCAACGGTGAGGCTAACCCCTACACTTCAGTTTAAGTTGATTTGCCATTTGTAATATTCAACACATTGGAAAATGGGAAATCATAATCACTATAGAGTCAGATGAGATTGATACTCTGGTGTTCAATGTTATGTTATATTCAAACTGTTTTCTGGATGCAGGCAGGCGAACGGCAGTGGTTTGCAGGAGCTGTACGAGGTCCTTCCCATTGGAGGAGATGGCGGAACATCAGGTATGTTCTTATTCAACAGCATGAACCCAAGTCATCGTCGTCAGATCACTCCTCCTCGTTTTGCCCGCTTCCGGTACCTATATTAAGCCTACTTCTGGACAAACAAGTATTCTCAATGCATTCTCCATGGAAAGAGGTTAGTGTTTAAATCATTTGTTCCATTCTCTTCCCCCACTGCTAGCTGGAGTGTGACCACACATCAGAGGAGTCTAAAGGTGATGATGATGATGAGGAAGATGGCAGCCACAAACAGGAGCAGGCCAGTCCTCGTTTGACCAGTTCTATGAAATCTACATTGTTCTCAGCCCAAGGCAAGAGGCAGGAGGGGGAAGTTGACCAGATCAGCACCTGTCCCCACTGTCACCTGGCTCTCCCCGTAGTCACACTACGATGGCATGAGGTACGGCTCTGTCCCAAAAACACAGTACCCTTCTGGGTTGGGTCAATTCCATTTCACTTCATTCTCCAACCCTGGAATTGACCCAAACCCTGGTCCCCTTTAAGAATTTGGAGTGATGAAAAAGAGAGAAACAATCTTTTTTTTTCTCCTTTCAGGTCAAATGTCAGATCCATGTCAACTTGAAATGAGAAACGTGCTCAGAACCTCTGAAGGAACACTCCATGGTGAATTGGCATAGTGGAGGACAAGTTATTTGTGATTTATTTGAGCAAATTGCAAATTATTTTTTGCAGAAAATCTGTATTTCAGAGGCAGTTGAGTTATTTCTGGTGATTGGATGGGTTGGGTAATAGTAAGAGATGATGACTTACTACATTAGTCAGGATTCTTCTCTCTACAAGAGGACAAGAATCCTATTTTACCATTGTTGTATAATTAAGCAATAAGGCCCGAGGAGGTGTGGTAAATGGCCAATATACCATGGCTAAGGGCATATATCACAAACCCATGAGGTTAGTGCAGTAAAGAAATGTTTTGTCATACCTGTGGTGTACATTCTCATATGCCACGGCTGTCAGTCAATCATCATTCAGGGCTCGAACCACCCAGTTTATAATACATTGTTTACAACAGAAATACAGTATGTTCTGAAAATGGGAATGTTTTCTCCATTAAAGTACATTTTAATATTAGTTTACAAATGTACATAACTGATTTACCAACAACAACAAAAATAATCTCTGTTATGCACACACAAGGAGATTATATTTTTTCATAATAGGTCCAAATGCTGTGAGCGTTTTATCTTCTCCTATTGTGATGTCACAAGGTGTCCCTTTGGTTTCACGGTAACAACAATAAAAGCTATGAAGGTTCCAGAGCTTCAGTTTTGGTGTCTAGTCATTTCTTAGGTGACAAGTGGGACACATTGATGGCGACCCAACAGACACAAGCATGTGTCCTCTGCTTCTCTGTGGTACAAGTTAACTCCAGAGTCACATAGTATACATTTCAGACGACAGGCTATTCATCTTTACATTTGGTGGATGAATATTGAGAGACGTTAGTGGTTTGGCAACACTTCTTCCCTGTCAATGGATTACCCCGAGGATCCAGAGGAACAGTTATCGGAGAATAAGAACGAAGAAGAGGGGGAGGATAAAGGAATAGAGATAATGGATGAGGAAGAAGGCGAGATGGAGGAAGATAAAAAGCCTAAACTGGGCTGGGCTAATCTCCCGGACGTGTGTCTGCGGCAGGTGTTCTGGTGGCTTCGTGACCGCGACCGTGTCAAGGCGGCCCTGGTGTGTCACCATTGGCACCACGTTATGTGCTCGCCCTCCCTCTGGAGGGTTCGAAACTTCAACTTCTCCGGCCGCATCTCCAGGACCCGCCGTTCGGCGCTGGAGACGGCCGTGTGTTACGCCAAGACCTACGGCGCTTACCTGGAGGATCTGGAGATCCGCTTCTCCCACCCCCTCAACTCTCTGGTGGCCCGGCGCTTCCAGCAAACGCTGAGGACCTTCCTCGCCGCGCTGCGTAAAACCGGCGGCCGACTACGCCGCCTAACTGTCAACCACATGGCGCTGGACCGCGCCGCCTGGTGCCGAAGTGTACGCAACTCCCTGGTGCGCAGCCTCGCCTTCTACCTGCGCCGTGAGGGCTCCCGCCTTGGCTACTTGAGCCTGCGGGGGGCCCGCCTCAACCTGCCCCAGGGCCTGGAGGTACTGGAAGCCGTGGCTGCAGCTCAGCAGCACATCCACCTGGGACGCCGGCCCGGCATCACCCACCTCAACCTGGAGGACTTCTTCTCACAGCCACTGGCCGTCTTCGTCAGCCCCGCCTTCCCCCAGGTCATGAACCGCTTCCAGGGCCTCTGCACCCTGACCCTTAACTACAGCTGCCTGTCGGACGAGCTGCTGGCGGCCCTGTCCGCGGCATGTAGGAGCCTGGGCGGGGGAGGGTCCCTGCAGACGTTCACCGTACGATGCCATATCCACGAGCCCCACATCCAGGTGGTCTGGGGGGATGCCTGGTCCCATCTGGCTCAGCATTGTCCCGACCTTCGGGTGCAGATCACAGTGGAGCGGATCCTCGACGTGGACAAGCTGGGAAGGATTCTGCTCAGAGAGATCCCGCTGCGCTTGCTCAGTCTCACCAGCTGCTACTTCAGTGAACAGGACTGGAGTGCCAAGCCTGCCCTTACCAGCCTAGTGCCCTGCTACAGGAGCTGTTTACAGGTGACGATTGGTAGCTCTACCCGTTGATATATATCCCCAATTTGGATGGAGTCTCCTCCTCCCTAAACATAACTTCCTGCCTAGCAATAAAGATGTAAAGTGATACAGGGAATAAACTGTTCCTTCTCACTTAATGTGACCTGACCTCGACCCCCTTCATCACTAATCTACGGCTCTCCACCCTTATCAGCGCCTGCCGCGTGATCTTTTCCCCATGCACTCAGTACATTCCTCCTACATATAACCACTAACTTCTGGTGTAAACCCTCGACTATGGCACCCCTCATGTCTCTAGCATAACTAATGATTCATAATATTTCAAGTTCAGAAATCCGAACCCATCACGGAGCAATGATGGCCCCGGCTTGTGTGGCGATAAAGTATGTGCAGTATACATACAGTTTATTCATGTACCCACATTGCCTTTTTATAGCCATGCAGTTTAGACTAATCCTAGTCCTGGAATAAGAGATTCTCCATTGAGAATGTGTTTTATTCCAGGACTACGCTTAATCTATGTCAGGGAAACCGGCCCCAAGAGACATGACTCTAAGGGATGGATTCAATCCGTATCGCAGAAGTCTCTCGGGAAACTTCATGTTACAGCTCGATTTAAAATGATAGGCAATGTTCCCGCGTTACTGCATCCACAGTAAACGCTACATATGTCCGCTCAATTGGAAACGATCTTCACATTTTCACGCGGCTCTTCCCGCGATATGGATTGAATCCAGCCCTAAATTGCCAATAGGAAAGTCAGTGGCACTCCTTTAACGACATGAATCCGTGTTGTGAATCTGTCTCCACCTCAATTCCTTGGTGTAGAAATTGACCCTGGACCTGAACAACAGCCACGAGTCTGTGGACGAGGAGCTGCTGGAGGTGGTGCTGCTGTGCAGCCGGCTGGTCTACCTGAAGGTCTGGGCCTTTCTGGACATCAGCTTCCTGGACCGGCTGCTGCAGAAACGCCTGGAAAAGAAGACCATCCTCAGGACCATCAAGGTGAGCCAGAGCTATGGTGAACTAGGATAAAGCCATACACACCTGCGTACCAATCTATGTCCTGGCATTGAAGAGATTTACTAACACAAGCTGCACACAGACCCACACTAGCCTGCTGTGTCCTCCTGCCCAGTGAACTGGGATGTTGCAGGCATTTTAAAGTTTGTTTAGGTCATTAATGAAGACGCCATCAAGCCGGGCAGTCATCTTTGTCCATTCTTAAAGGGCCAGGTCACATTTCCTTCCTTGTACTTCTTTAAAAGATACTGATGACACTTTGTGTGTTGCACCTACCTATAGCAATGTGCTTGACTGTCTTATGTGAGCAATATACTGTGTGGTGTATAAGCTGCTTGTGTTTGTGTCCCAGGTGCGCATCTACACCAACAAATATGAGACTCAGGATGAGGATGGGCAGCTGGAGGAGGTGTACTCTCGCTACAGACAACTCATCAACTCCGAGCTCCACTACCTCGCCATCTCCTACCCCATGCTCTGACTCCTGCCTAACAGACACATGGGCCCAAAAAGACAGCTTTTTATATATATATATAACACCATTTAAAGTAAGAGGAAGGAAACTTCAATTTGATACACAATCATGGATGGGTCTGGCAAATACAGCACACACACGGTGCCATCACTATAGATATAAACACACGCTCCACAATCTGATCCTCCTTTTCTTCAAACCCAAATATTGTATTAAAATTGCTGCAAACAATACAAGCACTCCAGCTTTCCATCCTAATGTATACCTCATATTTTATTCATCAGTGAAAATGCTAGCCCGGGTATGTCAGCACAAGCTAAAGAGTCCCACTATAAAGTCAGTGTGGCAATGGTCTAGGCTCGTCCCAGATCTGTTGATGCAAGTCAGCACAAACAGATCAGGGACCAGGCTTGTCACGGTGGGAGTGATACTCAGAAGCTGTGAGTGGAGATGGGCTGGCGGAGCTGGGGGCAGATGACCTCATCGATGTAGAGAGAACGGGACTGGATCTCCTCTTCCAGGATCAGCTGTGAGCGGGTCAGGGCCAGCAGCTCCATCTCCGACTGGGCCTGGGCCACTCGTAGTCTAGGGGGGGGGGGGGGGTCACTGGGTTGAAACAGAGCAATGGGAGGCTACTGCAACTCATGGCAAATCGGCAAAACATTCAATATGTCATTCACAATACATTTAGAAGAGTCTCTTCACCAGAGATGGGTGTATCTACTGAACAGAAACGACTTGAAATGAAAGCTGTGATATCCTGTTTGTGTAACAAAATCATGAGTATGGTGAATCTCTAATCAGTGGGTTGTGTTAGGATAACTAATCTTATACTTCATACAGAGCTAAAACATACTATAAAATAGCTTGAGTTGTAATGGAAGTGAAAATAGTGGTCAGAGACCCTAGACGAGTCGGAAGAGATCAGTACAGTCGACAGGAAGGTGGGGTGCATTGTCACCTCTTGATGTGTGCAGTGAGCTCCTAGACCTCGGAGAGCAGGCGGACCTGCGCCGGGTCATGGCAGAGCTCGATGCTGGGTCTCTGGCTGCGGGCGGACAGCCGTGTCTGGGCCACCTTCAGGGGACCTGCTTTGTCTTTGATGGCCACGCGCAGGGCCTCCAGGTTCCACTCCTGGCTGGCCACCTCTGACAGAAACTTTTTAGGGAGAAAGGAGGGGAATCATTCCAGTAACTGTTCATGGGGGAATCATTCCAGTAACTGATCATGGGGGAATCATTCCAGTAACTGATCATGGGGGAATCATTCCAGTAATTAATCATGGCGGAATCATTCCAGTAACTGATCATGGGGGAATCATTCTAGTAACACAGTGCAACAGGTAGCCTTCGGCCAGTAACCGAAAGGATTCTGGTTCGAACCCCTTAGCCGACTAGGTGAACAAATATGCTAACGTGCCCTTGAGCAAGGCACTTAACCTTAATTGCCCCTGTAAGTCATTATGGATAAGAGCGTCTGCTACATGATGACAAAAGAATCACAGGGGAATGGCCTGGGTTATGCATATAAAGTACGTTTTTCTTCACATTGCTGCTGACCTTTGCCAGGTGGTCCTCTAGTCCTTTGGCTGTATTGGTCTCCTGGACCTGCAGCCGGAGGGCATTGCCCGTAGCGTTGTGCTGCCTGCACATGTCAGCAGCTGTCTGCTCCAGGAGGCTCTCCAGCAGAGCCCTCAGAGACGGGGAGTTGTTGTTCTCGTGCTCTGCTTTAAGGATGGTGATGTTGGAGAAGGTCTCCCACTCCTCTGGTGTCAAAGTGGTACTAGGATTGGATGGATGAAATGTTTTCAGTTTTTTTGTTCAGTGTGTCATGAAAGGGTGGCAGGTTAACCTGTAGAAAAGGTTTAGATACACCTTAGCCAAATACATTTCAACTCAGTTTTTCACAATTCCTGACATTAATCCTAGTAAAATTCCCTGTTTTAGGTCAGTTACGATCACCACTTTATTTTAAGAATGTGAGATGTCAGAATAATAGTAGAGATAATTATTTATTTCATCACATTCCCAGTGGGTCAGACGGCTACATGCACTCAAATAGTATTTGGTAGCATTGCCTTTAAATTGTTTAACTTGGGTCAAACGTTTCAGGTAGCCTTCCACAAGCTTCCCACAATAAGTTAGGTGAATTTTGGCCCATTCCTCCTGACAGAACTGGTGTAACTGAGTCAGGTTTGTAGGCCTCCTTGCTCGCACATGCTTTTTCAGTTCTGCCCACAAATTGTCTATAGGATTGAGGTTGGGGCTTTGTGATGGCCACTCCAATACCTTGACTTTGTTGTCCTTAAGCCATTTTGCCACAACTTTGGAAGTATGCTTGGGGTCATTGTCCAGTTGGAAGACCCATTTCCGACCAAGCTTTAACTTCCTGATGTCTTGAGATGTTGCTTCAATATGTCCACATAGTTTTCCCTCTCATGATGTCATCTATTTTGTGAAGTGCACCAGTCCCTCCTTCAGCAAAGCACCCACACAAAATGATACTGCTACCCCTGTGCTTCACGGTTGGGATGGGGTTCTTCGGCTTGCAAGCTTCCCCATTTTTTCTCCAAACATAACGATGGTCATGATGGCCAAAAGTTATATTTTTGTTTCATCAGACATTTCTCCAAAAAGTAAAATCTTTGTCCCCATGTGCAGTTGCAAACCGTAGGCTGGCTTTTTTTTAATGGCGGTTTTGGAGCAGTGGCTTCTTCCTTGCCGAGCAGCCTTTCAGGTTATGTCGATATTCAACATGTTTTACTGTGGATATAGATACTTTTGTACCTGTTTCCTCCAGCATCTTCACAAGGTCCTTTGCTGCTGTTCTGGGAATGATTTGCACTTTTCGCACCAAAGAACGCTTCTCCTTCCTGAGTGGTATGAAGGCTGCGTGGTCCCATGGTGTTTATACTTGCGTACTATTGTTTGTACAGATGAACGTGGTACCTTCAGGCGTTTGGAAATTGCTTCCAAGGACGAACCAGACTTGTGGAGGTCTATATTTTTTTTCTGAGGTCTTGGCTGACTTCTTTTGATTTTCCCATGATGTCAAGCAAAGCACTGAGTTTGAAGGTAGGCCTTGAAATACATCCAGAGGTACACCTCCAATTGACTCAAATGATGTCAATTAGCCTATCAGAAGCTTCTAAAGCAATGACAATTTTCTGGAATTTTCCAAGCTGTTTCAAGGCACACTCAACTTAGTGTATGTAAACTTCTGACCCAATAGAATTGTGATGCAGTGAATTATAAGTACAATAATCTGTCTGTAAACAATTGTTGGAAAATTGACTTGTGTCATGCACAAAGTAGATGTCCTAACAGACTTGCCAAAACTATAGTTTGTTAACAAGAAATTTGTGGAGTGGTTGAAACACAGGTTGGAGTCATTAAAACTAATTTATGTAAACTTCCGACTGTAAGTAGGGTGGTTAGAGGAGGTTTTACACTGACCTCTGCTGGCTGAAGGGAATAATGCTTCCAATGGACCTACCTTATGCACCGACGGTCCATCACAAGGCACTGTGACAGGCCTTCTATGTCTATCTGTAGAATTAGGAGTTCTGCTTCAGGTCAAACTGCATGCTGGGTGAAGAGAAGGGATTATCTTTAGTTTGAAATAATGACATTTCCTTCATTGAATTTCCTACTGCCCCACATTACACAAAGACAAAGTGCCAACGTTTTAACCTGGTACTGCGAGTGCTGTCTGACTAGTCACGTTGTCAATATTCGGGGAGGTGTTTGAGGGTGGAGCAGAAACTATCAATCTGCTCTGCATGGAACTTGTCCCATAGGTCCTTCTCTAGGTAGTACTTTGCTGAGTGGTTCAGTCTGGAGCCAGAACAGAAACATGCATGAGAAGCATCGCAGAGATAGTGAGACGTGATCGTGTGTGCGTGTGACAAACCACTTCCTCCCCTCACCCACCTGATCTGTTCATTGGTCTGCTCCAGGAGTGATCGCACTCTCTCGATCACCTCCCTCTCCTTCACCAGTTCCCGCTCCACCGCGTCATGTACCAGGTCAATGGAAACACGCATCTGCCTGAAACTCACATGTTGATGGAGTACATAGAATCACTTCCTAAAGGTTGCGAGTTTGAGTCTCATCGCGGACAACATTAGCATTGTAGCAAGTTTTCAACTACTTACTACTTTTGCGCTACTTTGCAACTACTTAGCATGTTAGCTAACCCTTCCACTAAACTTAAACCTTTTAGCTAACCCTTCCCCTAACATTAAACCTTTTAGCTAACCCTTCCTTAAACCTTTTAGCTAACCCTTCCCCTAACCTTAAACCTTTTAGCTAACCCTTCCCCTAACATTAAACCTTTTAGCTAACCCTTGTAATTCGTAACATATCATACTAAATGCAGTGTCCTGGATTTATGTACAGAATAATAAGAAATGCTCTGAGGTTGCACTGAAGGATCTCCTTATCGGTTGGTCTTAATCTGGTGACTCTAGGTCCCTGTTTTCTCCTCCATATATTTACTTAGATTTGTGTGTATTAGGTAGTTGTTGTGGAATTGTTAGATTTCTTGTTAGATAGTGCTGCACTGTCAGAACTAGAAGCACAAGCATTTCGCTACACTAGCAATAACATCTGCTAACCACGTATGTGACCATTCAAATGTATTTGTTGGAACAGTGAGCAGACTCCTTCCCACCTAATTCTGTATCACTGCATTTTCCGACTGACTGATTAGGAGTTTACTTCTCACCTCTCAGTCAGGCACTGCAGGGCGACTGAGGGGCTCGGCACACCTCTCCATGGCTCTCTCCACCCGGCTCTTACAGGTTATCAGCACCTTAACCTCCTGGACAATCTCCTCCAGTTTCTGGTCCAGGTCTGACTTCCAGAACTTGATGTCATAGATTCTCTGCTCTGAACAGAGATAGGATGGTAGGAATGGCGTGGTTGGGTATTATGGGGGGTGTTAATGTAATGTATGTGTTATTACAAAGTGGAACAGACAGCCCATTCAGTTGCAGTGATGAATCAACCACTACTTTGACAGGAACGGATTCTGTTGTAATCTCTATTTATTGATGTTTGCCTTACCCAGTCTCTTGTTGGCATCCGGTTGCATGCGTTTGGCTGCCATGCCACTCTCCTCTATCAGCCTCTTACTCTCAGCCGAGAGTCTCTCAGAGCGTGAACGCTCAGCCTCAGCACTCCCATAATGTATTTGGTTTGCTAGCCTCCATTCTGGTGGTAGGAACTTGGGCTGAGGATCCATCACCCTAGACATTTCTCTGCTGCAATTCTTTCAGCCTGAAGGGGGGGAAAGTATTTCCTTTCAATAAAGACACAACAACAACGTCACATAAATAGCAATTGGCTACAGTAGCTAACTAGTATCAACAGAAAATGGATCTACACTACAGTAACGTTAGCGAGATAAGAGGGTTGTCATAATTTTTTTTTTTTACTTCAGCAAACTAGCTAACAAACAGGGCTTGCAAGATGCCACTAAAATATAATTAGTGAACCAAATCTCTCTTCTTACCATACCTTTACTGTGCGGTGTGAAACACCGTGTTAAAAGTTGCAACAATGTTGCCTGTCTTGTCTGAACTCAAGGAAAGGTTGTAAACAAACGGTTGCTAGATCAACGCAAAACACATTGCAATCTTGGCGGGGCCATCGACCGCGGGAAATGTAAAAGGTCAGCGACATGTACTTTTGGATTATATTTGCATTCTAACAACATCTGTACGGGGCAATTAGCTCGATAGCTTAGCAACGATGTCATCCAGCAACTAAAACAACTTCGCCGACAAGATAGGCAGAAAGGCTGTGTTGCTCCAGAAAGGATATGGAGATCAGTAAACTCAGAAAGGAGAATGCATATCTCAGGAAGTCATTGGATGAGCTGTCTCGTCAGAAAGAAAACCATCAGAATCTGAAAATAGCAAGCTTGTACTAGAGAAAATCCTGTCACTGGAGACTCTAGGGGAGAAGAACGCTCAGCAGCTACTGGCCAGGGACCAGGAAATCTGCTCTCTTTGCCAGCAGGCCCATGTGGCAGGGGGCAGGACAGTGGCCGGTCTGCAGGCCCAGATAGACCACTATGTCAGGGAGGCGGAGCAGAGACACAAAAAAACTCTTCCAGTCACTCCAAGCCGAGACGTTAAGAACAAGCTGGCGTCCATGTCTGCTAAGTGCCAGGAGCTGGAGAGTAGTAGATCTGGCGCTGGGTTGCAGAGCTGCCCATCAGATGGACAGGTGCTCACCACCAGTACTGCAATGAGCCACGACCACCTCAGAGATGCCCTGGAAAAGAACCAGCAGTGGCTGGCCTATGACCAGCAGAGAGAGGCGTACGTGAAGGTGGTGTTGGCTCGGGTGTTTGGGCTGGAACAGCAGCTAAACCAAGCCAAGCAGGCCCTCGCACAGCAGCATAAAGACACCCATTCAGAAGAGAGGTCAGTGCAGATACAGAAGCACTATGAGATATTGTTACTGACGACCAAGAAGGAGCCGGAAGCTCCGAGAGAGCAGGTCAATACAGCGCAGAGACAACTGTCTGAGCTGCAGTGTAGGTATGAGGAGAAGCAGAGAGTGGTGGGAGAGGTGTGGCAGCAGCTCCAGGCAGAGAGGCTGAGTATCCGGCAGAGTGTTCAGAAGGAGAAGCTCCAGGCTAGACTAGAGGAAAAGGAGATCAGGTCTGCAGAGCTCCTGGTACAGGTGAATCTACTGCAGAAATCCCTACTGAGCCTGCATGAGGAGCGTCACAATTCTGGAGCAGCAGATCCAGGTGTCCGCCAAAGACCCGGAGGATGAGAAGCGAGACAGTCAGTATTTACAACAACAGATCCACAAGGTGTTGGAGTTACGCAAGGCAAAGGACCACGTTGCCAAACACGAGTCAGAGAAGGGGCAGAGGGAGTTGTCCGGCCTGTACGATGCCAGCGCTCACAGCAGACCCCCAGCACCCCGGAAGCCGTCCAAAGAGAGCTTCACCTCTCCCTCTCAGGTCGTCAACCAGCTGGACGAGAGCTTCTTAGAGTGTCCCAGCTGTCGAGCCCAGTACCCCACCAGGCACCACCGAGAGCTGCTGGCCCACCTCGAGCACTGTCTGTAAACACTGGGCTGTACAGGGGCTGGGAGCATACAAGCCTAGATTTATCCTATCTATTTAGATTCTAGTCATTCAATTGTTATGGCTGGGAGTACCCACTCCAATAAGTAGTCTGGAATAGGCTAGAGATGACATTTTACTATTCTAAAAAGTGCTAAATGTTACTTCCCTTTTCAAAATGTTATTGGTGGTGCAAATGCAAGCTGTAATGTCATGGTTACTTTGGGCACTGCGTCTGTGTGTTGAGAAAAGTAAAACGTCAACCTGTATATGTCAATGTACCTTGGTCCTGGATTGCTCCTGGACCGGATTGGCGATCAAACTGGAAATGGCGCTTACTCTATACTGTAAGGAACATTGCTTCAAGCAAATGAGTTGATCAATCTATTTCTTTTATAAAGCCCTTCATAACTGTTGGAACTATTTACTTTTATATTTCTCTCTCTGATGCTTATGTTTTTCCTCTTTGACGAAAGTGTAAATCAGTTGACTGGTTTAAAACACTTGAGACTGTTGTGAAATAGTTGTTGTTCCGAATGTCCGTTATTATTGTCCTCCTAGAATAAATCTTCTAAATACCCGTTCATAAAATGGTTTTAAAAAGCTTTATTTTTTATATTAAATGTATAGTTCTCGTTTCCAGCTAAGACGACAACATAAAAACAGTGTAGACTACATTGTATCAAAGGTTTATAAATGACTTGTTGCATTTCTATTCCAGACTAGTGCTAAATGACAGGCATCATTCATTTATATTTTTTATTTCAGCTTTAAATAGGTTACAGTATAACATTTGTTTTCATTCATTCACCACATGTTACTGAGAAAATAGAGCACTCCTAATTTTCAATATACTGTAAATACAGAGTCAATGTACAAGCGTTTTCATTAAGCAAATAAAGACTAACAGGTCTCGCTTATGCTGAAATTGGTCAAAGAAAAGTACAAGAAGTTCTATAGATTAAATGTTGATGCGTACAGAACAAGAAAGACTTGCATATATTTTAAGAATAAGAACAATATAATCATTTTCAAACACACCAATAGATAATCAAATAGGAATTCTATAGTTTTGTACCAAAGCATCCATTGAACAGTTAGACTGGTTGTTAACATTGAGGCACTTGTTGAATCCACTGTTTTCTTAGATAACTTTTCATCCCCAATCACACTTACTTGAACCAAAATGACTTCAATAAATACCTAAACCAGTAACCTTTTACGCACATCTATAAAAAGGGCATGGTCATGAATGTGAACAAGAACAAATTGTGCAATATATTTCTCGGAATGGCATAGCACAGCATAGCACAAAGCGTTTTGTTAGCAGAGGGAAAATGTAAATGTATCAACCATTATTTAAAACAATGTCATATTCATGCATTAACAATACCATTATATGATTGGTCGAATTCTCAAGTGAAACAGCCACGACTCTGAAGTTAATATTCGACTTCTGTACAACCTACCTGGAACATCTGACAATGTCCAATGTGTTCTGTGTCAATCCAGAGACGAAACACACAACAACAAAAAATACACTGAACCTTTCTTACAACGACACTGCCAATATCTCTCTGCGACTGATTTTAAAAGCGGGATCAACATCTGAACAGAACTTAAATAAACGCGTAGGTTTCTGTTGTTACTGTTGCCACAACTGGCAGCGGAGAACAAGACAGAAACAGTTGTGATTCATTAAAAACAAAGTGCACTGGCCTACAGTTAGGTAACATTCCATGACTTCAGCAGCACCACAGCTTGCAGACAGGCCAAAGGTCAAATGTGTAACAGCATCGACAGACAGACAGTGTTAAGAGGTCATGTTTGGTCCAGCAATAAAGTCTGGTTCCACTCACAGGTCCTAACTGGCTGTGGCCTTTTCAAGGCCGTCGATGTTCTCCGGCGTGAGACCTTCCTCAACGGCCACCTTGGACTCGTGTACCTAAAATCAGACGGAGACATTTCTACATTCAAACTCCAATATTTTTAGTCCAGGAGTTCTAGGACTAGACTGAAGCTGCATCCAGAAAACTGGCCCAAAATGTATGTGAATGCATGAATGTTAGTATGTATATTCTTCTATGTCTGGACTGTTCTTGGTGGCTTACAGTAAACCTGCGCTTACCTTAAAGGGTGAGCTAATACCCACAATGCATTGGAGCGTACTGCAGTAATAGCAGAGCACACACTCCCCTCCCAGTGCTGGAATCTCATCCTTGCTCACATAGACCTGGGTAAACAGAAACATATTCAAGCATCTCCATGTCATCAAACACAAAAAAGACACACGCGCGCAGTCATATTACCTGGGTGAGCTCGTCATTAAACGATACCTCATCATCCTTCACCCAGGTGTAGGTAATGTAGTCCGAAACACTCCTGAATCCCACCTGTAACACACAAACACAGACCTGTTAAAAACTACACAGACCACACTTCTATGATTCAAAAGAACATCGGAGGGTTTCGTCGACTCTGACCTTGTAGAGGCCGATCCAGTCCCAGGCGCTAGAAGGGAAGGGCTGGAGGGGGCTGTAGATCACCATGGCGTCAAAGTCGGCGCTCCATTCACCCTCGGCACACACGCGAACCAACGGCGCCTCGTACATCTTCCTCAACTACAGCGTGGGGATAGACACGAGGGAACGGCAGAACAAACGGAGGGAAGAGGTAGTCAGGATTGGCTAGAGGGTGAAGGAGTATAAAGCAGTATATTTGCATCATACGGTTTCATTATAAAGAGTCACGTTGGAAAAGAAGATCAGGGCCTGTATTCAAAAAGCGCCTCAGAGTATGAGTGCCGATCTTGGGTCAGTAAGTGTCGCCTCTTAGATCACAATGAATAACATTATATGGTCAGGAAGGAACTGATTTTAGATCAGCACTGGTACTCTTAAGACTCTGTTCATACGGTCTCAGATGCGGGAATGGGAAATGCCGCTGCCTCAGTCACCTCCAAGGTAAAGATGCCGATGACAGGCTTGTGGTCGCTGACGCCGTACTCCATGTTGCTGGTGTACGAATCCTGCTTGAGTTTCAGAGGGAACTCTTCCTCCTGCTGATTCTTGGTGTTCTTCTCATCCAGACCAGAGTCCCTGTCCTCATCCTTCTCCTCCTCTGGGGGTGGCTCTTTAGGCTTCACCCTCCACAGGATCCGGTCTGTCCAGGCCGGCTTACGCATCTTACCACTGGGCCGGCAGACAGACGGGCGGACGAGAGAAGAGACACGGATTTAGTGAGAGAGCGAGAGGAAATAATGATTAAGTCAGAATGGGAGAGATGGAGAGGAACCGGCAAACGGACAAGCGAAGAGATTTAGTGAGAGACAAACAAGATGTGGAGAAACAGAAAGACCGAGTTCCAAATGAACTAGTATATCACTTAGAATGCATGCCCAATACATTGAATCATTCTAGCAGTCTGCTAGTATGGATATTTGAACAAAGCCTGTGAGAGAATGACATGAGAGAGTGTGTTAGAGATGGAGAAAGTATGACGAGGCATCTCATAAGGTAGCTGGATTTCTTTAGCATTTCCGCCATCTCAGTGTTACTTCAGTCTGCTCTACATGATGGATCAGATTCCGCAGTGCTTTGTATCCTTTCATATTCCTCATTAGTCGTCTCTCATAGCGGATTCGTTTTCCATTCTGTCTCACTGGGTGACTCATACAGTGAGTGCCCTCTCAATTGTACTGATTAGTGCACAGAGGAGGAGACCGTAAGTATTGACACTGACACACACACACAAACAGGAATAAATACATACTGTACAGATAACAGTGCATTGGAAATTATTCAGACCCCTTGACTTTTTGCACATTTTGTTACATTACAGCCTTATTCTAAAATGTATCAAATGTATCGTTTCCCTCATGAATATACACACCATGAATACCCCATTATGACAAAGCGAAAACAGGGTTGTAGACATTTTTGCAAATGTATTAAAAAAAAGATACCTTATTTACATAAGTATTCAGACCCTTTGCTATGAGACTCAAAATTGATCTCAGGTGCATCCTGTTTCCATTGACTATTATTTTTTTTTACCTTTATTTAACTACTCAAGTCAGTTAAGAACAAATTCCTATTTTCAATGGCGGCCTAGGAACAGTGGGTTAACTGCCTGTTCAGGGGCAGAACGACAGTCCAACGCTATAACCACTAGGCTACCCTGCCGCCCCGGCTAACCTTGAGATGTTTCTACAACTTGATTGGAGTCCACCTGTGGTAAATTCAATTGATTGGACCTGATTTGGAAAGGCTCACACCTGTCTATATAAAAGGTCCCAGTTTGGTGGCAGCATGTCTATATAAAGGTCCCATGAAGCATGGTGGCAGCATCATGCTGTGGTAATGTTTTCCAGCGGCAGGGACTGGGAGACTAGTCCGGATCGAGGGAAAGATTAACGGAGCAAAGTACAGAGAGATCCTTGATAAAGTCCTGAGCGCTCTGGATCAGGTTCTCAGACTGGGGGCGAAGGATCACCTTCCAATAGGACAACGACTCTAAGCACACAGCCAAGACAATACAGGAGTGGCTTCGGGACAAGTCTCTGAATATCCTTGAGTGGCCCAGCCAGAGCCCGGACTTGAACCCGGAGAGACCTGAAAATAGCTGTGCAGCAACGCTCCCCATCCAACCTGACAGAGCTTGAGGATCTGCAGAGAATGGGAGAAACTCCCCAAATGCCAAGCTTTTAGCGTCATACCCAAGAAGACTCAAGGCTGTAATCTCTGCCAAAGGTGCTTCAAAGTACCGTTTATTTTATTTGAGAAATTTGCTAGAATTTCTAAAATCCTGTTTTTGCTTTGTCATTATGGGGTATTGTGTGTAGATTTATGAGGGACGACAACGACGACGACAATTGAATCAATTTTAGAATGTGGGAAAAGTCAAGGGGTCTGAATACTTTTCCGAATGCTCTGCATATAGCGATTCGTTACAACTATATAGTGAACAATCCAAGCGGCAGGGAAGGATGTTGTGCTGTATATAGCCAGCAACCATGCCTGTTATAAACTGACAGCTGCTTACGCCCACACAGAGGCTATGGTACAGTCGGCTAGCAAAGCTGCTCTCTCTCTCCGTATGAGGGTGAATGGTATTGTGGGAGTTAAATGAATTAGGCTTAACAAATCCAGAACACTGTGTCCACTGAGAATGGCAGCCACCTCCGCACAATGCTGATACGCTTCAATGGGGATTTTCCACCGGCTTCATATGGAGAATAAAGCAACTTTGATAAACCGCATGTGCTGTTAGAGACAAGTGTGTTAGCTGTAGAAAACCCCAGAAGCACACACACACACAAAGAGAGCGCAAGGTCTGGGGTTCTGTAGGCACCATTTTGTGGGAGAGGGGGGCATTTTGACTTTCCATTGCAAAAATCTATCCATCACTGCCTTGCAACCGTTTTAGTGGGCTTATTGTGCAGGAGCAGAATACTGCTTAAGGGGGATTAGGGGGGGGGCATTAAGAGAGGGGTGTTTTGAGCAGCTTACTGGAAACCAAACCATGTCCCGTGTGACCTGTGAAGTCGAAAGAGAGCAGAGTTGAGCATTTGAAAAAATGGTGTCTTGTAAGGAGAGCAGGAGTCAGCTCAGCAAAAGTAAGCAGGAAAGATGACACGAGAGTGACAATGCTGAAAGAGTGATGCTTTGTAGAGCCAAAGAGTAATACACATCAGGAGAGAAAGTGTGTGTGTCAGTGACTATGTCTGTGCACGTATAACTCGGTGTGCGAGTGTTCCCATACGCCTGTGATTGCACGTCAGCCATTACCTGCTGTCATAGCAGTCAGAGAACCTGTCGAATTTGTAGGTTGGTTGAAAGTCCAGAGGTCCCTCGTCAAACTCCTGCAGGAGAGCCTCCGTCTTCTTCATCATGGTCAGCTGATACAACCACACGGAATGACAACAAAAGCATGACATTCAACATCCTCAGGAAATACGATGGCGGCATCCCAAAAAGCACCCTATTCCTTTTATAGTGCACTTCTTGCACTTCTTTTGGATCAGAGCCCCATGGACCCTGGTCAAAAGTAGTGCACAATGAAGTGAACAGGGTGCTATGTCTACATCCCATGTCTTACATGCATGAGAACAAGACAGCTAACTGTAAGTGTGTAAAATGAAAAGCCAATCTATGTATAGTATGGTCCAAGATAGAGCAAAACAAATGCATCCCTCATGCGTCTGACCTGGTCTTTGCTCCACAGCAAGTTGAACTTATGGCTGGTGATGCAGTTGCGCAAAAAATGCATGCCATGATCTTGGATGCGGAAGTTCAAATCCCCAAACCAAAAGACCAGCCTGAGAGAGAGAGAGAGAGAGAGAAAGAGAGGGGGAATGAGAGGGGGAATGAGAGGGGGAATGAGAGAGGGGGAGAGCGAGAGAGGCCAATGTGAACATTCAACACAGAGAGAGCACAGTAGTACTTAAAATCATATCACAAGCAGATGTCAAGCTCCTCCATTTATAATACCGAAGCAGCAACTGTGTGAATATAGGAAAACACACTCACTCAACTGCGTTTAATGTATACTGACTTGTGGTCGAGGATGTGCGGGGTCTTTTTGGGGTCAAAGGTCTGCGTGTCCAGGATGTACTCGAACTCGTCGACGCGCTGCGAGGCGTACTGCATGTGTGCCGCCAGGTGACAGTTGAGGAAGCAGAGCATGTGGCCGTAGAAAGACAGGCGGATGGACACCCCGCCTTTATTTCCCTGTTGGGCGCAAGGTCAATCAATCAAATTTATGAAAAGCCATTTTTTTACGTGAGGCTCACACACAATGCCTTATAGGTGCATTTATAACACTTTTAGTGCATTATAACACTCGCTATAAGCGGTCATAATAACATCCACTGAGCCTGATCTTACCCAGTAGCCGGAGATGCCTGTGCGAGAGTAGGTGTCCTGGATGTCTCTAATGAATGGAACGTGGGCCAGTTTGGAGAAGAACAGCAGTAGGAGGCCCTGCATGCGGATGGAGGACACCTGCAACACAACAAGATACCAGACACCCTGAGATCGCTTCATCTAAACCTGGGCTATTTTCAGACTCTTAAGTATCCTGGAAAAAGACCAGGATGAAAAGGCAAAACCTGGGCTATTTTCAGACTCTTTTAAGTATCCTGAAGAAAGACCAGGATGAAAAGGCAAAACCTGGGCTATTTTCAGACTCTTTTAAGTATCCTGGAGAAAGACCAGGATGAAAAGGCAAAACCTGGGCTATTTTCAGACTCTTTTAAGTATCCTGGAGAAAGACCAGGATGAAAAGGCAAAACCTGGGCTATTTTCAGACTCTTTTAAGTATCCTGGAGAAAGACCCGGATGAAAAGGCAAACTCAGAAGTGTGGAAGCGGAGTGGCACATAAGAAGCTAACTATATCACTTTGAAAGACAAGGAGGTGAAAATAAACTGAGGAAAACTACATTGGGAGCACATTCTTCTGTTGCTTCAGACTAAGGTTGGTGGCATGAAACTTGATCAAACCGGTCTATGGTGCTGGAGTGGTATTGTTAGGTGTTATGAAGCCATATTGTCCTACTGTTGTACCTTCAGGTAGCCTCGTGGTGCCAGGCTGGACATGAAGAGATGGCTCCAGGAGTCCTCAACGGCCATGTCTATGATGAACCTGTGAGGAGCAGAGTACACCTCCTGGAGACTAGAACACACACACACACAGGTTATAACTAATAAACATACTGAAGCATTTTCACCATGCCACTTAGAAAGAACTTTGTAAACTTTACACAGTAAAAAACAGATTTTCCTGTCATGCCATTGTACTGTGTCTTAATCAATATCCAATCAGCGTGCAGTAGCTCCGCCACCCCACCCAATCACGTAGAGGTCTGGGGCCTTTGGGGAGTTCAGGTGAAGCAAGGAGCTGATGTCATCTGGAGGATCAGCTGTAGCAACATTCCACGTGACCATGTGAAGCCTGGAGGGAGCGAGAGAGAGAACGAGAGGGGGGTTAGAGAGGGGGCGATGGAACGCAAGAGAGAGGGAAAGAAAGAGGGAGCAAGAAAGGGAGAGAGGGAGCGAGAAAGGGAAAGAGAGAGTACAGCAGATTATGATTCACTTGCACAGCAGCTTTCCACCAAACTCATTTGAGCAAAAGCCTGACAAATGGGACTGCAACTTTCAGAAGCTTATTTAGTTACACAACAACATCATGTTTAGCCAGTCTTTAATGGACCGTGGTGGTTGATAAAGCCTATTCACATCTCTAACCATAGCCTAAATCAATTCAGATACTGTGAATGAAGAACACTTCTCAACGAGGAACTAAGCCAATCCCTTTCCATGTCCTAAGCACAGAAATAAATCAAACACTGAACATTGACTTATGATCTCTATGGTCCTAACATCATAACCTTTCAGTTCTGTTAACAAAAGGGCATTTTGTGTCATTCAATCAAAAAAAAGGATACGCGTGCCAGAGATTACTATCCAGAACGGAAGAGACCACCACACACTGCCTGCTCTGAGCTCAAGAGGCTGAGCAAACAAGGGTCCAAAGCCTAAAAGCAAGACATGAAAAATGTGTCTAACTTCTCAACCAACTCAGACCCTCTGCACTCAGATAAAGACAGACAAAATTGGAATAAAATGGAGAAGTCATTGCTGGACATTTTAGTCAAGAAGAATCATTAGTATCCAGTCAACTAAACCCTTGCAACGAAGAACCATATGCAATGCATTTGGATTGAAAACAGATCATATGACGTTATAAAGACAGAGGAAGTGGAGGTCAAGTTGAAATAAGGCCAAAGAGAACAGAAAAGAGGAACTCTTTCCTATCACGTCCACCTGAAGTTCTCTTTCTTGAGAAGGTTGGCCCTTTTACCACAGATGAGGAAGGTGTTGTCCAAGCGGCCTACCACCTGCTCTTGGAGCTGGGGCAAGGGGTCCAGGTCATCCACGCAGGTCACGAGCTGGGCAAGGCGCTGGCGCAGCAGCAAGCGGCTGCCCGAGGACTGGGTGGCAGAGCTGGCTATGCTGTCCGAGCGGACGCGCCCTACGAGCGAGCCGAACAACCGGCAGACCTCATCCATTGTGTGCGATCTTCTGGAAGGAATCTCAGTGTCGGGAAGAGAGGAGGAAAATATGCAGGACTAAACTGATGCGATGAGAGGTTCAGAAAGGCAGGTGATTCTTCCTTGTTTACAAGGGGAATATTTCACTGCAGATCACTAGATTCTCTTTTAATGGAGATTTGGATACTTTAATCTTTGCAGAGGTCATAGGCAGGGTCTTCTACAGTGGTCCAACTACAGATGTCCGTGGCGATTCTTTCTTGTGCCAAGATCCATCAAAGGGAGACCCTCATCACAGCACTTCCCCTTGGCATCATGTGTGAGTCTGAATCTGATATGAAAGACCATACCGAACTCCTGCTGTCACCAAAGCACAGAAATGGCTACAGATTCAAAGGTCCTGTCTTAGAATTCCTTACGGTATAACAGGTGGAAGAAGATCAGCTAGGACATATCTCAAGACTATTGTACGCTTTAGACGGAGCAATGATGCCTTACATAAAATCCAGCCTCTGGAAGTGAATGAGAGACATAAGAATATTTTTGGAGGGTCTGAAGTAGACTGAGAAGGATCACGGGCTAAGCAGAATCAAGAAGGGGCCACATGAGACCCACTATGTGAAAACCAACCCCTTAATGTTAGAAACTGTATCTTAGTCTAATAATTTGCTTAACACCCATCCAGAATGAGGAATCTCTGAGCAAGACTTAAAGAGAAAGACAAAGTGGCAGTGGTGGTGGTGGACTTTGGGGCCCAATCATCTGCTTTATTGAACTTTCCTCTGATTTGGAAAGAGTGGCATGGATTATTTCTCTAATACGTGTGGGAATGCAATGCACTGGCAAACCTAATCACAATAATACTAATGTATTGTGCTCTCAGCTTTGTATTGGGTGCTGGCACTGCCAGACAATGTGAGGTTAAACTGTGTTCTGTCTGGAGGAATACAGACCTAATAAGGAAATAGTAAGCCTGTGTGCATGCACTAGAATGACATGTTTGAATTGCCTGCACAGATATCAGATAACCAACAATCCAACCATGTGCAGTTCTTTGTCAGGTCAAATGCTATGCTGCCTGTATTGCTGAATATGACTCTGGGTGTGCGGTGTCCATTGACCGTAAACAAATTAAATGTGCAGTGTCTCCTTATGCACAAAACATGCTCTCTAATCAAAGTTGTTAGCCGGAGCTCATATGACCACAAGGGGACATTCAAACCTGAAAGTGTCTTTGTCGCAGCTGTTCTTCTCCATGCTGACTGAGTTCTTGACTTGTGACTGGGGGTCTTCCTTGGTATCATCGTCATTCTCCATAATCTCACCAGCTGCAAAATCATGGAATTATGATAGCGTTAAAAACAACAAACTCATGATATGAAAGCACAGCAATATGTTTTCTGAATAAAATGTTTGATAATGTAAAATAGCCCACTGCCCCACTGCTCATGACGTCATTTCTCGTGGTGTAAAGTACTTAAGTAAAAATACTTTAACAAGTACTACTTAAGTCGCTTTTTTTTGGGGGGGGGGGGGGGGGGGGGGGGGGGTCTGTACTTTACTATTTATATTTTTGACAACTTTTACTTCACTACAATCCTAATGACAATATTGTACTTTTTACTCCATATATTTTCCCTGATAGCCAAAAGTACTCGTTACATTTTGAATGCTTAGCAGGAAAATAAAAATATCAAATTCACGCACTTATCAAGAGAACATCCCTGGTCCTCCCCATTACTGCTTTTTACAAGAAAATGGTGCCGTCTGGTTTGCTTAATATAAGCAATTTGACATTATTTATACTTTTACTAGTACTTTTGATACTTAAGAATATTTAAAAACAGATACTTTTACTCAAGTAGTATTTTACTGGGTGACATTCACTTTTACTCGAGTCATTTTCTATTAAGGTATCTTTACTTTTACTCAAGTGTGACAGTACTTTTTCCACCACTGTTAATTTCTGATATCAATATTTGCTAACCTGACTCCCCTGCTAACTAGCTTGATAGTTACAGTATAGTAGCTGCATGCAAACACTCTCTGAATTGCAAACGTTCAACGTTACATTGTGTTCTCTGAATTGCCATTTCTGAACGTTAGGAATGTTTTTACACATTAGATGATAAGTTATCTACCCAAGTTATTCGCTAGCAATTAGCGTAGTTCCTTTAAATTAGCTAGCTATTGTATCTGTGTTTAGGATTACAACCGATTAAAATATAGAACAAATAATACATGTACAATGGTCTTACTACCTGGCAATGCCTGTTGTTTTGTCGTAGCCTACTCTCACTCGGATTACAGACATTTGCACGAAAAAAAAATACAATTGGGTGAGATTACGCAACACACTTTGTTTACGTTTTGCACATGCACTTCCTCAAAGAAGAGCTTCTACTTCTATGGTGCTATGGCAGCCCGCGAACAAGCATTATAAGTGAATGCCCCCACCTACTGTATGAATGTTAAACTATATATACAAAAATATTCATTATCGGAGAGGGATAAAAACGTCATCATACAAAAATAAACACATTCCAATTCGAGTCACATCCCTGTGAGGGCAGAACATCCGTTGACAGGATTTTATGCAACGCCTTGGCTGTAAACTCAGAGTCCCAAAAAACGTTCTGCTGCACTCACAATGATTACAATTTTCTCTGATTTCTTCGTTGTTTGTGCTGTGAAGTTCATGACTATTGCAATAAATGCTACGAAGTCCACCTTTTCCACAAGTAATATACCAGGAGCCCTTGATTGCCGAGAAACATTCACTGGTGCAGTCTCCACAGTTGCAGCATACGACCTCAGCTGCATATATGATATTCTTCCCATCTGCATACACTTGATACATGCCCAAATCTTTGTAGGGGCTTGTGCACATAAGCACTTACATGGTATGTCATAAAGCTTCACATGAGAAGGGAGAGACTTATCAAAAACAATAATTTGGATGAAGTGAGTTTCCTTACTCCATCCACCATACATGTCAGTCGGCCTGCACCAATCACTTCACCTACTTCCTCAGGTATTTCATCTGCATCCCGAGAGATAACCCCCTTGACCGGCGCCCTGCTTTGGAAATACATATACAAAACATTCCATTCAAAAATCTTTTTGAGGCAGAATGCTAGCTTCTTCTGTTCCGCGGACACACATAAAATCTGAATATGATCAGCTCTTGTGACACTCACATTTGCCACCTTACTCTACGCATACATGATACGTTACTCTTCGTGACTTCAAACGGATCCCCCGGGTAATATTGATCCAAAACTTATACTAGAAACAAATCTAGGGATATCTTAGTTTCTACCACAACTTTACTGAATTAGTTCCCTTTCTTTTTCACGACTGTAGCCCATTCGTTCTCACGCTCATCTTTACCCACCCGCCATCACTTTCAAACAGAACATACATTTCCGACAAATCAAATCAAAGTTTTTGTCACGTGCGCCGAATACAACAGGTGTAGTCGACTTTACAGTGAAATGCTTACTTACAGGCTCTAACCAATAGTGCGAAAAAAAAGTGTGTGTGTATGTAGGTAAGTAAAGAAATAAAACAGTAAAAAGACATTTGAAAATAACAGTAGCAAGGCTATATACAGACACCGGTTAGTCAGGCTTATTGAGGTAGTATGTACATGTAGGTATGGTTAAAGTGACTATGCATATATGATGAACAGAGAGTAGCAGTAGCGTAAAAAGAGGGGTTGGCGGGTGGTGGGACACAATGTAGATAGCCCGGTTGGCCAATGTGCGGGAGCATTGGTTGGTCGGGCCAACTGAGGTAGTATGTACATAAATGTATAGTTAAAGTGACTATGCATATAAGATAAACAGTCATCTTCTCTACAGTAATTCCTCAATGAGTGAGGTTAAGTGAGGTCAGGTCAGTGGGACCATTCTAGCCAATGAGAGGGCAGGTACGCGTGTGAACAACAGGCACAACAGTCGTTTTTCTCAAAGTTGGCGAAATGCCACCTGCAACCTCTATTATCAGTTCATTTTTAACTGACCAAACATTACAAAACCTCTACTCTATCAAATAATTTAACACTCTCGCATAGACCTCCATACAAAAAAGGGCTTATCTCACATGGACAGATTTTGGGCGGAGTAAATCCTCTCGCCTTTTAGTTCCTATTACAACTTAGACAAATGACTGAATGGATGACATACTGACTGGCTGAACTGAATGAATTAAACGTTCAAATATGTTGGAATTACTTTTTGTCTAGTAGGCAAATAGGCCTACAATAGGGTATGACTATGGCTGCATGCCTCCAGAAGAGCATCTTTGAGGCTGAGGGGTGCTTTTCCAAAGGCGCATGGTGCTGCATGGAGATCACAAGCTCTTCAACTGGGCAGCCGTGTCACAATGGAGGGAATAGCCTATAAAGGAGACTACCGCAACAGAGTTATTGTAAAGTGTGTGAATAAGCTTATGCCAGACGTAGCCTACGTTTAATCTTTCCCTTGTTCATTTCAAAGTCCATATGTTCATGACCCGATTAATCTAAATCATGTCAAATTATTTTAAATTCATATTAACCCCTCCTACAAAATATGCTTTGGCAAGATTGAGTGATGAAATATACCGGAGAGAATGCCAAGCGTGTGCAAAGCGCTCATCAAGGCAAAGGGACGCTATTTGAAAAAATCTCAAATACAAGATATATTTTGATTTATTTAACACTTTTTTGGTTACTACATGATTTCATATGTGCTATTTCATAGTTTTGATGTTGTCACTATTATTCTACAATGTAGAAAATAGTAAAAATAAAAACCCTTGAATGAGTAGGTGTCCAAAATTTAGACTGGTAGTGTACATTTAAAAAATGAGTGTCAGACTCCAGTGGTCATGCATAATTCACAAATTCACCAAACATCTATTATTATTATTTCATTATTCCTGGTATATACACTACTGGTTATGATTGCAGACAGAGCCAAGAGAATGGGATGGTGCAATATTGTATTAGTCATATGTTGATAAGGTGCATGCATGGGGATGTCCACGTCACCCAGAGATATGCCCATGCTGTGGAGATGCACCTAGCGGACTGAAACGTCACTGTTGTAGGCATAATACAGATAGCACTATCTAGACTTGCCCTGGCAAACAAATCCATTACATTAGCTCCATAAATGTGAAGTTAACTCAGCTGAGTAATAGAGACTTTACTTGAAAACGTGCAGGATTCCTCTTTCTGGTTTCCCTGACTACAGTTAATTTTAAATACTGTGTTTTTCTGGTTCACATAGCACTCCTCAAAGGGCGTTTGGTGTACGTTTTTTTGTTGGCGATATAACTGCCAAAACTCTAAAAGGTATGATAGTCCGTAATCGTAACACGGTGTTTGTATGTTCACAGATTACATTTCACGTTTAATGCATGGCTTTTCTTATGACCCTAACAATTTAATGTATGGATTCTCTTACGATCCTAACGATACGTACGTTCAACCTTTTGGCAGCTAGCTGGCTCCATAAAAGCGGCATCATATAAAGACAGCAACTATGCATCAAAATCAGATGTATTCCTCTCTGTCCCAAGCTACTTTAAAAAGTTGAATCACTCCACTCTCCCATTTATCATCAACATAGCAATATTTTCTCCATTTATCATCAACATAGCAATATTTTCCCCCTTCAACTTACCTTCTGTGGCGGTCCTTGACTTACACAGGATGACAGGATCGAGCCTTCTCATCAAGCAGCCTGCTTCTGTTCAGTCGGTCTGACTGTAGTCTAAATTGGTGTCTATAGATCTACAGAAAAAGGTGTGGGATTTGTGCAAGTGGAAAGGGTGACAGGGTGAAATAAGTGGGATCAAAATGCGTTACGGTTAGGAAACCCCACTGACGTGAGTTCCATTTTGAAAAACCATTTCAACAACAGGTTGTTAAGAGATTTACTTACCGTGATCTTTTAAACCATTTCTGTGAAATTCTTTGACTTAAAAGGACGTAAAGAAAATCAAGCAAGTCAGGAAAAATGGGAACACAGCTCTTGCACCAATGAAAGCAATCACAGAACGCAAAGAGTATAAATATACTATTTTTTATATTGAATAACATAGGTTGTATAGAACAATAAATGTTGCTCAACCAATTAAATCAGAGAAAATGACCCTGTGAATTAATACAGAAAAATACAGTACAGGACATGATTTATTACTCAGAGACCAGGTATATTGTTCCATATTTCCTGCCCCAAAAAGACGTACACCCAAAGCCATAACACTACAACTGGTTTTCAGCCAGCTGATTCAGGTTGGCTTGCTGATGCAGATAGTCCCCGGGCAAGAACAATGCACTGTAACCAAGAGGGAAATACAGAGACATCGTAGTACTTTGATAAACAGGAGTGACCCACAAATTCAGGTTTGTCCACAAAACACATGAGGAATTAAAGACAATACTATCACTACAACTCCCCCCAAAAAATCCCATTTTAAAAAAACTCGACAAGTGACATAATTAGTTAGGAATGTGATGGCCACCAGAGGTAAGGTTGCTGTGGACCTCTGGGCTGCTGGGACCTCTCCATGGCTTGCCTGGAGAGTATAGGGGTCAGCATGCAGCCATTTCATTTCCAAGTACAAGGGCAGGGCAGAGATGCTGGTGTTTCAGTAACAGTTCTGAAAAAGTGGAACGAGAGAAAGATGTGACCGACTTGATTATAATCTATAAAATGCAAATCTGCAAGATAGACAAGGCTTGTTTCCTTGTGCACAATTATAAGAGGACTTATTGCTTGAAGATTTAGAGCAGGGACCATCAACTAGATTCAGTCAAGGGCTGATTATTTTCTTGAGCAGATTGTCAGGGGGCCGAAACATAATTACAAATACATTTGTAGACTAAAAATATACCGCAAGAAGCCCAAAAAGAATATAACTGACTAAAACAATCATTTCAAACCTTGCTTACATTTGTATAAGATCACATACAGTGCATCTTGCTATTACGCATGGGAATTAAAATGACTTGGAGATTATTTGCTGTTTTTTTACAGTCTTATGTCCAACTTTTTTTCCCTTATTGGCGAGAAAGTTTTCCTTGCTCAGAAAACTTGTGGGCCAAATAAAATGTGGGACAAAATTGGCCCGGGGGCCACTAGTTGGGGAAACGTGATAGAGTATGAGATCAGAGCGATTACACTATGACACTGATAACACGGTAGCTGATTCATATGGGGTAAGGTGCACGTCCTGAGCTCCTCATGTGTGTCGTGTTCGTTTGGTACCAAGCGGAAGAAAATGAACTTACTGTAAATACAGGGAATGACATACCTGGACTTGTCCTATAAGAAACGCTCATCATTGTTTTCTGTTGCAAATTGCTTTAAAGCATTTTCCATTACGCGCACTAATGAACACCTCCCTGAACTCAGTCTCAATTCCCACTGACCACCAGACAGAGCGGTACTCACAATCACAGCTGCACAGCCTCAGTCCTCTGAAGCAGAACTCCCTTTGACTGGATCCTTCTCCCTCATCTGACACACACAAACACACAGATAAACACAGACACTCAATAAGTAGGATATCCAGGACAACACATTTCCGTTGCCTAATGATAAAACCAATAAGACAGTAGTACTGCACATCTCATTCGGAGTTAATTGATGCCAAAGACCAAACAAATGTACAGGAAATGACCTCATCCAGCTCTTTTTGGGTCTCCTCTTCAATACGGCGAATGTCCTCCATTGTCAGTCCGATCCATTTGTCAATCAAACAGAACAGCTGTCTGTGGAACTTTGTAAACAATCGCTTCTCTTGCTGGAAATCAGAAAGGGAAAGAAATTAGACAAAACAATTACTTCAAAAAAATATTTGTCATATCAGCATTTATTAAGTGCAACTTGGAGTAGCATGTCTCTGGCAAATCAGTCTGTCCACTAGAGGACAGAAAACACTTTTTAGTCTTTATTGTAAACTAGTCTTTTGTCACACCCAGAGACTGCACAGCTTTGGATATCTTATTTCTCAGACAACTCTGTCTACTAGTTTCTTCTTCAAGGGTTCCAGGGCGGAGTCATTTTTTTTGCATGAACATTGGGCAATATGAAAATACCGGACTTTGCACTCTGTACTAGCACTAGGTTTGAACTGGAGCACTCAAAGATGTAGGCACCATAATGGAATATTATGCAAATACTGGAATAATTGACAAGTCTCCTACCGCACCTTCTGAATGAAGTTCTCAATTTTGTTCTGGACTCCCCACCATTTGAAGTTGACTGTGACTAACTTATAGGCACACATGTGAGGAGAGTTTGTGTTGCTGGGAAGCTCTTTCTGCAGAGGTAAAGACAAGTTATTACACCCTCAAGCAGAGGCAGAACAGTTGACAACACATAAGAGCTTCCGAACCAGAATAGATACAGCCAGAGTCATATATCAAGAGAGTTTCGGCCAGGTTTTAGAACGGACGCCATGTCGGAACATTTATTCTCAAGCAAAACAGCGCAGCGAATTTCACAAACGTTTTTACTTATTAGCATTCGGGATAATGTGTATCCAAGTTGGTACGGTGTTGCGGTGGTGTCAACAAATTGCATATCTGCTTTCACTCGACATCTTCATAGGTTTGGAAGAAAACTAATCAGAAATAAACAGCGCGATGCGGAAACATCACTTAGCAACGACTATGGAGGTGAAATTGGCGCTCTCGGAACGTTCAGACAGAAACCACACAGGCCCAACTGTCTAAATATACTGTAGGACTCTGGATACAGCTACGTGTGAAATTAGCTGATGTGAAAAATATGATAACAAATTGAGGAATATTGGTTTGGGTAGTACCTTCCAGTTAGGCCCCAGGGGGCCCCTGCCTGTCTTCTCTGACTTGAATATGGCAGGATCTTCTTCTGGCTTATAGTCCTGTGTGGAGCAGAGTGAGCAGATGAGTAGGATGCAAAGATACCAGTGTTCTATTTAATTATATTCAGATAACTGGGTCGTACTCATTAGGGAACACCGTAGCAAAATGTAGTACAACATTTATCAAGTTAAAATGAAGTGTTATGCCTTAAAAATAATTGGTTTTGGAAAAGTTCCTGCAGATTTGTGGCAAGTTTGTAAACTTCTGGCAACATTTTGTGGCAAAGTTTTGCCACTAGTGCTGAATCAGCGGGAAACCTTTGGCAAAAACATGTATTGCAAATAGTGGCAAATCGTTCACTGGAGTTTTTTTTCTGGCAAACAAGAAGTATTTTAATCTGTGGCAAACCCATAGACATTAAGGGAAAACCTGTGGCAACAATATTTATTGCCACTAGTGGCAACAGTTTACCAGACAGAAGCTGTTTCTGGTAAATAGAGATGAAACCGTATGGAAATTTCATATCACGATTATAGTGAGCAAAATGATCACGGTTATCAGTATTATCGCAGTATTGTTCAAATGTGCTGGAATTTTTTCAAAAAGTACTGATACAAACACTGAAATCAGTTCACCAAGTTTTATATTGAAAACTAACAAACAAAATTAGCAGAACTATGCACTTTGAGTGCATAAACATTAAAATACTAGCATTAAATATGGCACCATGTGGCCATGAGGTACAAGTTTCCCTAGAGCAGGTTTAAATGAACACAACCTTAAGTAAATCAAATGTGCATATAAAAGCAACACAAGTAAAGCAATGTGCATTTAAGAACAATACAACCATATGTAAACAAATCCAACGTGCATGTAAGAACAATACAACCATATGTAAACAAATCTAATGTGCATGTGTTGACATTAAAATAACACAAAATATATAAACAAATCAAATGAACAGCAGTGATTGATTGTCCGTTCTCTCCTTCATAACAAAATAAGGTGCTGCTGGCCTAACATCCTGGACATCCTTTGCTTACTTGAGATTGAAATGTAAAAATGTCAGCATATTTACTTGGTCCGGTTTAAGTAGTGATCTGCGAGGGGAGACAATGTGCCCGCTGGCACTGAACACTGATGGCACGCTGGTTGCTGAGATGCAGAAAAGCTTCCTGGCAACCCTGGCAAGGTGAGGCAGCTCTGATGCATAGCCCCTCCACCACACCAGTGGATCCTCTTCTGCTGGAATGGGTGGCAGAAACAGGTAGACCTTGATCTATTCTTTCACTCTGTCTTCTGGGGTGGTCAGAATCTGACCCTCTTCCCCACTCTGCTGCCTTATGGTTATCTAAAAAGCTCCTATTGAAGTTGGGGTCAATGAAACAAGCCATGTGCATGACTCTTTGCCTTCTCTGTGTGTCTGTTGTTAAGGTCTTCTCTCATTTACCATTGGTCAGGGATGGCTCCGTATCCTTTTCCACCAGAACATCACAGGTGACGTGGTCCAGGACAGGTTTGATGGCTGACAGTGTCACTCGTGTCTCTGAGGCAAGTGCATCTATAAAAACTTTCTCAGAGGTTTAAGCAGCTGGCACAGATGGTCCATGACACTTATGTCGGCATCCTTGGGCATCAGATTCCATGTTCCTCGTTCTCTAGCCCGTGTCACAGACTGGCTGCTGTTGGCTGAGGAAACACTCACGCATCTTGTGTGTAGATCCCCCATCGGGTCACCACATCATGGATCAGAGCCTTCTGTGGCATGTTGGGGCAGCTTGCTTTTCTCTCAGTTCTCTCCTTCTCTTCCAGCTCCGTGAGAAGCCTTGGACCAGATGACGGCAGGCCTTGGCTGCTGTGTCAACGCTCTGAATTTTCAGAGCCTTTGAGGTGGCCAGGTTCAAAGCACCCAAGGCTGTTGTCTGTGGTTATGCAGACCAGGTCTTTCTTGTTGACCCCCCCCCCCCACTCTCCCAGCATATTCTCAAAAACGATTTTGTGAGCCGAGTGATCTTCTGGGAAGAACTGTGTTTCCAGGCAGTTTGATTCCAGTTGCCAGTCTGGGGTGAGGTAATGGATAGTGAAGCTTACGTAGGGTTAAACCACCCCCCGCTTTCGTTGGTCCAGAGGTCAGTAGTTGCAGCAAACCATGTGCTTTGAGCCAAACTTTTTCCAACATCAGCTTTAACCTGGTTGTACAGGTTTGGGATTTCAGTCTTGGAAAAATTTTGAGTGAGGTCCTGTGAGGTCCTGAGCATTTTTTGACGTGGGTGCATAAGCAGCCTGCCTTTTAAACGCTTGTTCGGTGTCTGTGTCACAAGTTCACAACTGTATACGAGGGACCAGTAGTATCGCTGGGTTTGCCTGCTGCACGTCCACTCTGTAAACAAGGGACAAGAAAATGTATAACTTTTATTACTACATTATAATTATTATTCACTCACACAATCTTCTGTGTTGAATTTGAGTATATGCAGTGAGCCCATGCACAATTTACATACATACAAACGAGTCTTAAGACAGTGATAGTAATTGCAATGAGCACAGCAATTGACATAAATACAGGAGTCTTGTATAGGAGTCTAGTGTTTCTCCCGTTGAAACACTTTTACAACCAAATCGACGTCTGACGGATTTTAAATGAACAAAATATATGTTGGTTGGGTGACTAAACTACATGAGGTGTTATTGTGTGCAATGGGTGAATAGAGTCTGCAGACAAACGACGGGTACAGCAGCTGGACAATGTGCAGTGTTTTTACAAGAGTAGGTAACACTGAACGCTTCCGTTAAAATGATTGACAAGCTATTAGCATGTTTGACAGACAAACCATGACATTTCCCCCACATCATGCATTGAGCTAAAAGTTAACTTACCTTGCATTCGCTATAAAGTAGCGGGTGGTGATCACGAAGATGACTCAAGAGATTTGAAGTGTTGCCCCCTTTCGCAGCTACTTCTTTTTGCTGCATGTTCTGCAGACAGGGTGACCATCTTCGATTAGGTTTCCCTCAGCACTCTTGTAAAACCCAAAATACAACCACACTTCAGATTTGGTCCTCTTAGAAGGCTGAAAAATCTCCCGAGCGCTGTCACTGCCTTCCGGCATGTTTTCACACAAAACAAAACCCACGCTGCATGCTGCGCCAGACTGTTGCTAACTTTGGTTGATGCTGGACAATATTTACCATGAGTTTTTCGAACCGTGGTAATCAAACACGGTTTTAATGATAATTCAAATTTCAAACGGTAATACTAACCGTCGAATTTTACCGTGGTTTATCGTGAAACCGGTAACCGCTTCATCCCTACTGGTAAACACATTGAGCTCAAACCGGGTGGAAAATGCTAACTAGCTACCGAAGTTGTCAAGTGAGTGTTTTAACTTAAATCTTCCTAATTGTGTAAGCTAATTGATGGCTGGTAAGCATGTCATGTTTTATGGGATAGTGTGAAACATTTTGTTGCTAGCTAGATCAGTTTCAATCTGTCAGCACCACTGACTGGCTAGTTTACCCAGAAAGACTCACAGCTGTAATCGCTGCTGAAGGTAATTCTAGCATGTATGGACTCAGGGGGTTGAATACTTATCTATTCAAGATAAACAGTATTAGGGTTTAAATGTGACTTTCTTCCACTTCGACATTAAAGTATTTTGTGTAGAATAAAAAAATAAAAAAAATAAAAAAAAGATTTAAATCAAATTTAATCCCACTTTGTAACAACAAAATGTGTAAAAAGTCAAGGGGTGGGAATACTTTCTGAAGGACCTGTAGTACGTTTAGTATGTTTAGTTCTCTGTGAGAAGGAAGTTCATTTAAATGTATCGACACAAACCAAATCGCATATACATTTCAATGTTGTTAATACACAAAGAAATCAAAAACCTGTTTCAATTTGCATTTTCATAATCAGTTTGAAGCAAATTTGCAGCAAACAGAATGTTCGCCACAAGTTTCCCAGTATTGTTTTCCAGAATTTCACAAGTCGCTGCAAATTTGTGGCAACAGTTTGCCACGAAAGTAATTTCATTTTAAAATATGAGCTGGCCACAACTATAAACTAGATTTGCCACAACTATTTGCCAGAAGCCTGCTTTCTCAGTTAGGGAATTTCTATTGGACAAGTTCAGGCAATCCATCCCTGTTTCAGTCAATATTTTACCATTTGCTGCCTTATGAATACAACCCTGATGTGTCTGGGTTTAGAACAGTAAGAGTTTCAAAGAATGCTTATTACTAATAAATTGTTAGTACATTCACACTGATCAATCGCTGCCATCACCTTCACATCCACTTGGCTTTTGTCAGCGATGTCAATGTAGACTACTTCAGTCTTCTTCCACTGATCTGGGTCTAGTCCGTGTACCTATGCAGGGAATCATTTATAGTAAGTTACCCACTTCAAGAGCTAAGAATGCCTCACTAGTAGTCACTACATAGACTAGGTATAACATGCAGGGTTGGCCTTGGGGCCAATTACATTTCAATCCACTCAATTCAGGATATAAACTTGTGTTTACATTGGGTTTAAATGTTGTTTCAGTGTCATCACCAACAGAGCAGGTCTGAGAACTAAAAATGCAAACACGAGAAGGGTTTCCGTATCCTTTCACCAAGTCAGAGGATGGACACGGAAATGACATGGAATGAAATGACGTCAATGGAAGTAACTGATTGGAGTCTGATCGATAAAATAAAAAGGGGAAATCGTTAAATTAAAGGAGTAGTGACGTCCGCCAACTGAATTAAATGTGCCGGTGGTCCATGCTTGACATGGTGTACATTCAGACTCATTACATTAGCTGCTCACTCACATTGTCCTGAACCCCCATGTCGGGCTTGTGCCACGTCTCAATTTTAATCAGAAAATTGTCCTTCATGTATTCATTCTGCGGAAGGAAGAGCAAGTAATAACATAAACGAGATCAATCAAGTGTCCAACACATACTGGGTTCAAAGACTATTTGAAATCATGTCAAATCCTATGTGTGCTTGATTGAGCATGCTGGCTTAATCAATCCATAGAATAGTCCTTAACCAGTAAACCCCATCCTGGGCTAGAGCAAAAAGATTTCAAATAGTATTTGAACCCAGGTCTGAAACTGAAAGTAATATATGCATTTAACCTTTATATATGGACTATAAGTGATTACATCTTGAGGCATACATCAGCTATGAGCAGTGGTACTGGTCATTTAAAAAAAATATATATATTTCACCTTTATTTAACCAGGTAGGCCAGTTGAGAACAGGTTTTCAACTGGCCTACCTGGTTAAATACCAGTGTGACCTGGCCAAGATAAACGCAAAGCAGTAAGACAAAAACAACAGTTACACATAGGATAAACAACTGTACAGTCAATATCACAACAAAAAAACATGCACATGCGCACACACACACGTTCACCCTGGCAAAACAAGTGTCTGTCTTTCTCTGTGTTAAGTCAGCCCCATCCGCTTCTCTCCTTTCCTTTTGACAGGCAAGGTTACCAGCTCCTCTTTCACCATGTTTACAGCTGAATAGTGTGCAAGTAAACAGTAACATACTGTAAATGTATAGAAGAAAACAGTACTTACTGTAATAACTGCAACAGGGGAAGAGATGGACATGAGGAGACAAAGAGAGTAAACAATGTTTAGGGGAACAAACGTTCAAAATAATATCTCAATAGTTGCACATGTTAGAAATTGGCTAACTCCTTGTCAATCAAACTGAGAAGTTGTCTATATACACCATTAATACCCAATGCCTGGCTATTGGTCCAGACATTACATAGATTCCAATAGCATGTCCTCACAGTGCTGGCTGCTAGCGTGTATACCCAAATTAATTATTCAACATATTCTCTCGCTACAGAAGGGCTAGGTAACAAAGAGCAGGGGACTTACCAGTCCGACAGTAGGGGTAAGCATTCCAGGCCTTCTCGTGGATGTTAAGAGCAGTTGATGGTGCCAGAATGCGCACATAGTTTGGCACTTTACTGCAGAGAAAAATTAAGATATTATTATTTTAGGGTCAAATCCATATTAACTTAATCACTTTTTGACCACATCCCTTTGACCTCAACCACCGCACCCAATTGAACGCACCCAATTGAACAAAACTTTCCCACACATGTTTGCCAATGGTAGAAGTGGTGAGAAAGTGCCTTTTTGGCCCTAAATGCCAAAAAGAGTCAGGAGATAGGAGGTGCTCAAAGTTCACCCTATTTAAATATAGCCCACCCTACCATGAGAGATCCGTATCTTCATCACTGAAAAAGACAAATGGTTGAATTTGATATACACTGAACAAAAATATAAACGGACATGTAGTGTTGGTCCCATGTTTCATGAGCAAAAAAAAATAAAAATAAACGTTCCACATGCTAAAAATTGTATCGCTCAAATTTTGTGCACAAATTAGTTAATATCCCTGTCAGTGAGCATTTCTTTTTTGCCAAGACAATCCAGCCACCTAACAGGTGTGGCATATCAAGACGCTGATTAAACAGCATGATCATTACACAAGTGCACCTTGTGTTGGGGCAAATAAAATGACACTAAAATGTGCAGTTTTGTCACACAACACAATGCCACAGATGTCTCAAGTTTTGAGGGATCGTGCCGTTGGCAAGCTGACTGCAGGAATGTAAACCAGAGCTGTTGCCAGCTAATTGAATGTTCATTTCTCTACCATAAGCTGCCTCCAACGTCGTTTTAGAGAATTTGGCAGTACGTCCAACCGGCCTCACAACCGCATACCACGTGTAACCACGTCAGCCCAGGACCTCCACATCCGGCTTCTTCACCTGTGGGATCGTCTGAGGGTGGGGTAGTGAGGGGAGCTGAGCAGTATTTCTGTCTGTAATAAAGGCCTTTTGCGGGGAAAAACTCATTCTGATTGGCTGGGCTGCCAAGTGGGTGGCCCTATGCCCTCCCAGGCCCACCAAGGCTGCACCCCTGCCCAGTCATGTGAAATCCATAGATTAGGGCCTCATTTATTTAAATTGACTGATTTCTTAATATGAACTGTAACTCTGTAAAATCTTTGAAATTGCTGCATGTTGCATTTATATATATATTTTTTATATTATATATATTTTTTATATATATATATTTTATATATTTTTTTTTCTCAGTACAATTTGAAAGCATATAAACAGGGTTGTCAAACTATTTTATAATTTCTTAAAGATCTTTATTTATAAAAAGTGGAAATCTGCAGTTCAAATAATAAGAACATGAACACCCCACCAATTTCTCGTGAAATAGCCGAGGGATAGACATAACCTATGGATGCAAGGACTGACCATTATAGTTTTAACCATGTTTTGAGGCTATACAGTATTTGTTTAAAATGATATTGTTTACAATGGAGTAAAACAAGATTATATTTTGGGTTCAGTTGAACTGAGCTCATGACGGATTTATGAGTTACATTCTTCAAGAAACAATGGGTATATACTGTACCATTGGGTGATTGTGGGTGGGTGGATGGATGGGAGTCACTGGGTAGATGGATGGATAGGTGGATGGACCAATCGTACCTGTGCAGGTGATATATCTTGTGGGTGTACTGGCCCTTCTCTCCGTCCTTCTCATAGGGTTCATTCTTCAGCACCTCCACCCCTTCTCCTCCACCCGTCTCATTCTTACTGGTCTCAGCCACAGAGTACAGCTGCCCCACTTGGTACTGTGGAGAGGAAGAAAGAGGAGTGACCTACAGTTACACACAGACTAAATAATCCCCATTGTTCACAAGTTGCATTAACAGACAGCTGTAACCACTTCAGTGGGCACATCCCTAACCATTCACTCCTCAGAGCACCTGTACAGGGACAGTTTTCCGTATTCACCACTGGCAGTTCCTTGTGCATTTAGCCCAGATAGACACCGACTTCAGCATAACAGCTCAACAGGATAACAGTATTGTCAGAAAGCATAAGGAAAATACTGTAATAGCCATCTGTGGCAGTTTTTCTTTTTTTGATGACAGTCTCTCTGCCAACAATTCCCTCGTTAAATGCTCGCCAGTGATTTCAGGATGTAGAGCTCTGTCAAAGACCTTTGGCAGGTGGATTACTGTCTCCAACTCTGCTGTACCAGCCTAGGCAGCACACCCCATCCATCCACCACCACAGGCCTTGAGTCACCCAGCAGCAGTCGATGACGTGGCACGTAACCACAGGTTGCTGTGTGCAGCGTGACTGCAATAAAGTTGTCCTGGAACGCGGCCACTGTGCGTCAGGGAGCTAGTGACCCACAGGGAACCTGTGACTCGCTTGCTGCACATTGACACTACTCAATAACCAACAGCCAACTGACATTTAAAAACACAGAATAGTTCGTACCGGGCTGATTAGATAAGTCATGCCAAAATGATATGCTTTTAACAGGTGAAACAGCTCTACTTGGAGGAAGATGGGGTACAATCACATCCTCTACCGAACAGTGTTATTTTGGTGGTTCCATCTCATGCACGAGTAGGTGGTTAGGAATGTGACGACACGTGTAAAACCAGCATTTCACTTATTGTTCCCCTGCGTGCGTGTGACTCATATGTCCATCTTCCTCAGGCTGTGGAAGTTAAGGTTACGGCCCATTTTGTACAGAGAAATTGGCATAGCAGGCAATTTAACCAATCACAGCCCTCCTTTCACTTGTATCATTGCACATCCTGCAAATCACCAAAAGAAGGCAACTATTTTGAATCCAGTTTTATACTGTAAGTCAAAGTAGCAGAGAGACCTCATTCTGGAACTTCGATATGCATGTAGAATATATTATGTTCAACAATATATTGAAACATTTGCCAAATCTAAAATGGTTTATGCTTATTTTTTTTCAATATAAAGACAGAAAATGTCCTCCAAAAGTACCTTTCTATGGTAGGTTTTTGTTCCAATGAGGAATCACCCTTATGTAAGGCTATGAATGGAATTTAGGGTTATGATCCTTGATCTGGAATCTTATTTTGGGGAAAACGATTGAGACTTAGATTTAAGTGAGTTAAAAAAATAAATAATTAAAGAACGAGCGGGGAATGATGCTGGTGACTTAAACTCTGGGAACAAATGGAGAAAGAGAGGGAGACTGAGAAGGAAGGAGAGAGAACAGTGGAATCAGCACGGTTGCTGATTAAGTTGTTGCCAAGATGGAATGCAAGATTATGTCTGATGAAAATAAATCTGGTCGGAACATACAAGGGTCATTCCACCTCAAAAAGCACAAGAAATAGGATTGACACCCACCGTCTCAGATTGTTCTGAAATCGTTTGTATTGTTAGAAACAGATAAGATTAGTAGTGCTGAGAGATTAGTGATTTTTGAGGTCGGTTGGTTTTGGTTAGATTCTAAAAAAAAATATCATGATTTTAGATTTTGGTTTTGATATTTTAAATGCACTATGCATTATGTGAGTTGAAAGCTGTAACATAGAATAACACAGAAATACCAATGATGGTAGTGACTGCCCATTACTGCTTATCACTTACTAATCATCAGTTATTCACACTAATAAAATTATTTCATTGTGTATATTACATTAGTTTTATTTGATTACTTTGTCATTCCAACTCATATGACAAAAATCACTATTTTAGTAGTTCTTCAAAGTAAATAAGGCATACTTTCATGACTGCTGAATAACAAATATCAACCACTTAGATCATGTATTTTCAGGTAGAGATACCTCAAAGAAACTGCTCTCTATGTGTCCCCTCTTGATTGCACATTCTTCAGTCTCTTCTGGAGCAGGCATAAAGTAACCAGACTGGACAAGGAGCCACGCAATGGATTGTGGTGATTGTAGTTAATCATCACATTTTCTGAATAACATTGGCCTTTTGGAAACTACAACTCCCTATTACATCGCACAGTTTGGACATGATCTGATTTATCTCTAGAGAAACTGCCGCGAAATGTGCGCATTGAGCTCACAGAAAAAAAACAGAACGAAATGGATTTCAAATAATTGAACTGACATCAATTAGTTGTTTAAAAAGCAAAAAATAACCAACTAAATAAACAAGTTAATCGCTCGGCACTAAAGATTAGCATTCCTTGCTGTCATACCTTGACAATAAAATGGTTACAGGGTAAGGAAACCCATGTCATTTTGTCATTTGGGTGAACTATCCCTTTAAGTTCTTCAAACTTTTTTCACCTAATACAGGAACAGCAGCATCTAGTAGTCAGAACCTGGTAATATAAGGATGTAGGATGGGCCATAAACCTAAAAAAGTTGGGTCGAAATCAGATGTCAGGTACTATATTTATCAAACATTATATGAATCCTATAAATTAAATTGGCCAATTTGGGTGCAATCAATAAGCTTAATTTCTCAGAGATCAAATTTTATTTCAACAAAATAATGTTGCAGGAAGGCTAATCTTATTGGTTTCTAATTACAGAAATGATTTCAGAACAATCTGAGATGGTGGGTGACATGGCTTGCTGAAATGACATGGAACAACCCACAACTACTGACTTCAACTGCAAAGCTTCAGTCAGGAATACGGTGCTCCGTTTTAATTAATATGGCTAATATTTTCTGCCCAATGTCCGACCTGACTGTGTGTGGCCGGCTAACCACTGCAATCGTGAACATAATGGAAACCATGCCAACATCCTGTGCACACACACCATCATAAAAGGTGTGTGTACAAACAGGAACTTGAAGGTTAGAGGAACATAATGCAGACCAACTGCTTGACATACAGACGGCCCTGATTCCTCAAGAGCACAGGCACGTTAGGTAACGGGTTGGCTCCGTGAACGTTCCGCTTTTGTGTACAAACAGGAACTTGAAGGTTAGAGGAACATAATGCAGACCAACTGCTTGACATACAGACGGCCCTGATTCCTCAAGAGCACAGGCACGTTAGGTAACGGGTTGGCTCCGTGAACGTTCCGCTTTTGCGTACGGCTAGGTAATGGTTGACCTCAATTTGACCGTTGAGTCAGAAAACGAGAATGTAGCGTGACCAGCTTGATAGGTGACATGAAGCGAAAGTTCAAGACACAAATAAATGACACTCGGTCGCTACTTACCTCTTCCACAGATATGGGGAGGATGACTCGACTAGAAGAGAGAGAGAGAGCGCAACATCACATTACAACACCTGCAGCTCATGACTAAATGTTATTGCTCATCTAATTTATCACTTGATTTATTAGTTCCCGACTGACAATACTCTGATAGCAACTGCTAAGAGTATGCTAATCAAAACACGTTTAGCCTAATGGACCCGGGACGATACATCTGAAATAAATCGACACCGACCACTTAACGCAGGCATTTCGCTTACATCGTTCATGACGATAAGTAGCCTATACTAGAGAAATGTGAAGTTTGAAAGAAAATAGGCTAGCTAATAAGAGGGATTGTTAATGGGACAACTGATGGCGACAACCATCAAACTAGTAGTAGTTTCATGGATAAAAAAAAAAGTGGTGCACATTAATATTCTATTTACCGTCAAGTCGGGCAATTTACCGCGTTATGGATTATTGACCATACTGTCCTGCTCTACCTATCAAATATGAACATTGCAAGCCTGAACGTGCTACTGATTCTAGCTGTAATATTGTCAGAGGAAATTGAAGCCCGGTGTAGATTTCTACTATCAGAAAACAATTCGCTTTGGCCCCATCCTCTGCCAGTCTACAATAGGCAATAATCACCACCTGTCCCTAGTCTAAGCAGCACTGAATATTTCATTATAAAACAGATCTGGGCGTAATGAGAGCCAAGATAGGCACCATACTAATTCTACGGTATTGATACAGGCAGGTTTGGGGCATCAGGATGACACGTTGATATGGCAGTTGTTGACTCTCGCAACCAATGAGTTTGATGACATGTCATGCAAGTGTATACTTTGGATTAGTTTGAGATAAAAGGCACACCCTTGTATGTTTTTTTAGTAGGCCTGACGATGCATGGGATGATTATAATTCAAGTTATGGTTACAAAGTTAGTGGCACTTTGTCAGTTAAGATACATTTTGGTAACTGACAATACATTTCCATTTTGGCAAATGTGTTAATGATTATTTTTTACTTAATTAATTAATTCAATGAGTCTATCCATACAGTCCATACAGTGAAGACAGGCAACAAGCAGTCAATAGCATTGACAAACTTGTCATTTTACGCAAAGATAAAACACAGCGAATACCAACTTGCACGTGTTTTTTTGAATTCCCAAATGTTAAGTAGGCTATACTAGACTAACAGAGAAAATACTATAAACGAAGAGGATAATTGTCACACAATACATTTTCCCAATGGTTTGCCTGTGTATGACATCGTTCTCCTGCGTGACACGTTTTAACTAAACACCATATTTTCCCAAACATTTTTACTTACAATTCTTTAATGAGCATTTTGGTAGTGTTGTCCGTGTATATGCAGCATTCAGATGTCTAGCTTACTGGTTTAAAACTCAAAATCGGCGGAGGTATGTTTGTCCGTCTGCGACCCACGGTCTCCGCGGTTTTGCGCTCCTATTTTTCTTGAATTCACTTCCTGACAGATGCCGAAAGGGGCGCGGCGTCACCTCAAGTCAGTCACCTCCATTCAGTAACCTCATCCTTATTCGAAGCAAAACATACAGACCTGAAACAAACACACGACACCATGGTTTGCGCTGATCACACATGAAAACCAGTATGTTATTTAACCACATGCAAATTCTTATTTTACTGGTGAGGTTATTTTTTGTTATGCACATAGTTTACTTATGGAAAACTGTAAGCTCTTCCATTGAAGTCTACCTAGATCAAATGTTGTGGGGGTTTTAAGTGGAGTGCATTGGTTTGTAAGTTGTTTCACCAGACACAGTGGTTCAGTTTCACTGAGCCCAAATGTTATTCCAGTCCTCCCAGTTTCACTCCTCATTCAGGCTTCTTGGCTGTGACAGTTGGTGGAGGGTGAACTCAGTAACCCCCCCCCCCCCCCCCCCCCGGTGTTTTCTTGTGTCGGTCTTTGGAACAGGTTAGTAGCAACCTCAGCAAGTCAAACCAGTGGTTTAGCCTTCAATAAGCTTGAGCAAGACTAGAGCAACACAAATTATAATTGTAAAGACTGGAATGGAATGGTATCAAACATATGGAAACCATGTTTGAATCCATTCCATGTCTTCCATTACAGCCATTACAATGAGCCTGTCCTCCTATAGGTCCTCCCACCAGCCTCCACTGCTGTACATGTGAAACACTCCTATTACCACTATGATTTTAGGTGAGAGTTGAAAACATGCATTGTTTCTGTATTGATCTTTTCACTTGAACGTTAATGTTTACTTTAATTACCCATCAGCAATGAATCCCCAGTGATCAAGCAAATCATCTAATATACCTACATGTTTTTTGGCATCCTGTTGTTCTTCAAGTATCACTTCACTCCAACGCTCTTAATTGGTGTGTTAATAACAACACCCAAGAAAAATAGTAGTGAATTGGGCAGCTGAGTTGTGGTGTAGTAGTGAACTGTAATAGCCTGTCCTCTGGTGGAGACTCGAGACTCTTAAAACAACATGACTTTATAATGAAACACAGTAAGGGCCCTTTTTCTTTTTGGAAAGTTGCCAGCCATTACAGGCATGATTAATGTCACTTCTCCTGACTGCAAAAATGTGGCTAATATGAAACCTACAATAGCCTAACCCTGAGAAATGGAATTTCCCCCTAGGGTGGTTGGATTTAGGAACGACTGCAGTTGCGAGGTGGCATTGGCAGGCTTCCTCCACTTAAAGCAGACCATCCATGCTTTCTTCTGCTTTCTTCTGTATTGCATACAGCTGTAACATGGGATATGTCATGTTGTTTAACACATCTGCATTAAGAGTGATTGAAAATCCACCACACTTTTAGGAAACGTGCAAAAAACGTCAAACAAGGTCAAATAATTACAAACGGACACTATATTTTACAAATTAAATTGTTTATGTTTTTCATATATAGATTGTTTTTCCTTCTCATTTAGAAAATGACTCAAAATGTCAATAACAATGGCTATAATGTGATATAAAACAAAAACTGAGATCCAATATACAGTATATAGACATGAAATATTGAAACAAACACCAAAAAAGAGAATGTAAAACAACAAAATTAACATTTGAGAAAAAAAACCAAGGTACAAGTCAGAGAAAAGCATTGGTGTTTCAGCTGAAGCTTCCGCTCAATGTCTAAAAGTGACACACAAACCATTAAAACACTCTATCCAACAAAAAAAAACACTGCTTGTTTTTCATCATCAGAGAATAGCCAGTCAATCAATCACACTTTATATCCCAGGGAAGGGCATAGTAGTAAAAGTATGTCACATCTAGAAAATAACTACGGTGATGGCATTTTGAGTAGAATGACAGTTTTAAGGTATGGCAGTGTAAATAGTGCTGATTCTCCCATACTGAGGGAATGCAGATCATCCCAACCCCACGTTCACTGTGCTGGAGTACAGTATAGCATCATTATCAGAATCCACCTGCAATCTCTGGTCACATGTTCAAGCCACGAGAACCAGTCTATAGGGCTATACATGCTTTTTCTCTTTTCGCTAAATACATTCATGTAAACGACAAGTAGAGTGATGTTCAAAGTGAGGATGTCTAGACCGGTTTCTCTATCAGTGTGTGTGTGTGTGTGTGTGTGTAGATCCTTGAAATCGAGAAACCCAAACAGACAGGCCCAAACAGCAGTCAGTAGCAAGGTGCCATTCTATATTGAGGGACAGGGACCTACTGGATGGTGCATACAAGAGGAGAGACTAAGACCACCTGCGGTAAGTAACAAAAATAACAGTTTCTTGCAGTTCCGATGTCATTACTCTATAAAAAAAAAAAAAAACGACTGGGAATACATTCTATGCTAACATGCAGAACCAGCAAGAGGTGCACTGTCTTTTATATCTATTATTATTTCAGTGCATGCCATTCAGAAAAAATAGCATTGAAATCCTGATATGAGGACTAAGGTGCACATGTGCCATTCAGTTCTCATGTATTTCATTCCTGAAGCTTTTGGGGATTCTAGCATTGTCTCGAAGTTCGATCGCCAGTATGTGAAGGATCTCTTGGGTGGGTGGTTTGTGTTTGGGTGAGACTGCAGTGGAGAACTAGGTGTGTCAGAGCAACAGTTCAGGATAGTGGTTTGGACATGGATGGATCAATGTGACGGGTCATGATGAGCGGGGGCGGGGCATCGACTTGCCGTATCGTATCCGCGTCTCAAATCATCTGAACATAGAGGCAATCTGCTGGTTACATGGCTGTCTTTGGAAGTGCTTCTGTGAGTGACTGAGGAAAAGCAGGTGTCCCGTCCAGTCTAAATACTGCGTCTGCGGGCGTAGAGCTACATCAATCAAGTTGTCACGCTCTCTCTCCGGTGTCTGTTACCCGCAACAGATCATTCAAGAACATAATGTCCTATCATGACCTGCCTGCCCGCCCACCTGGGTCCCAAGATCACAACATTCACAACAGCTGCAAGAGTGTGGATTTAGAATCAGATATCATATTCAAGCATCTCTCCGTCTCCCTTTTTTGATTTGAAAAGTGAATCAAAGTTGAAGTTGGAATTCGATAATTCAAGTAATTTGTCACTACAAAGTGAGGCTTTGTAAGTGAGACCATTGATAGATGCAGAATGGTCACTACCTGACCAGTACATCAAGAAAAATATGAGTCCATGTTCCTGTCATTGAGAAGCACCTTTGTAATAAACATTACATAATATCAATCCACATTCTTGCATTGTGTGTGTGTGTGTGTGTGTGTGGTTGGACAACAGTGGTGTTCACAGAGTTATGTGTTGCCGGGATGAGTAGAGGATAGCTCAGCAACTCACATAAGTACTTATTGCTACAGCGAATCAGAATGTAATTCAGGTACTGTAGAACAGTGGCAGGTATAGACCCATAGCAACCACAGTTCACCTTAAGCTACACATCTCCTATCTTAAACCATTTCTCATAAAACCAATTTGTACTAAATCACATTTGTCTTGAAACAGAACAAAAGCTTGAACAGCATGTCAGTATCATTTTGCAGGTAAAATACAGTTGATAAAACTATAACTTTTTAAAAACCAGGTCTCCTGACAAAAACAACATCTGGTCATCACAAATAAAAATAAAAACACACCAATTCAATAAGAAATTCATTTTGCACGACAAAAACGGACTGCCAAGACAAGACCAGTCAGTGGTCTTGATAACCTAGCCTACACTCTTAGGGGGAAAAAAACATGTTATCTAGAACCTAAAACAGTTACTCGGATGTCCAAAAGGGTTCTACCTGGAACCAAAAACGGTTCTCTTATGGGGACAGCCGAAGAACCCTTTAGGAACCCTTTTTTTCCTACAGTTGTGCTGTACCTTATGTTATTGTGGCACATTATTACCGGTAAGAGGCTTGTTTCAACCTGTGCCATGCTTTTGTTTGAAGCACAGCCACTTTGCACAGTCACATAGTATTCCCTAGAAGTAAAACGCTGGCCTGCACACTGCTCACTGGAAACCCATTGGCCGAATCACTTGCTCTCAGCTCAAATTGACTCAAAGCAAAGCTATTGCCTCGGGCTTTTACCCAGAGTGCTGAGTGTTACAAAAAAACATGCCTTCGCTTTCTAGTCTCCTAGAGCCGTTTGAACAGTCTTAAAACGACAGCTTCTCTGTGGCTTTAACACTCCACGCCTCTGTTATCCTCAACAACAGAACTAAAAAGACAAGAGTCACAAGGTTTGGTCTTTGAGACACTGGAAGGAACACTCGCTAGATGAGAGGGTTACATCGACTAGCTTCTAAAAGGTTGCATGAAGTTCCATTCTTTCCAATTAATTTACAATGATGACTATCCCCAACATTGCAGAACGTTATGGGAACGTTACAGAAGCAAATGGGAACGTTATGGCAGGATGAACTCTAAGCACCATTTGGAGTACTGGAACTTCTATACCACCTGATTCACTCCTACCTCCAGCCCAAACTACTTGCGACAACAGAGAGGCATTCACATGTAACAACCACAGAGAAAAATACAGGCCTATCGCCAATAAACGTTTTGATAACGTTTCAATAACGTCCTAATCATTAAACCAGTTTTCAGGGCGTGAAGTAGAAGACCCCAAGTGCAGCACGAGACGGTGCGAGACTAACTTGGATCAGAATTAGAAAGTGAGGCGATACTCGTCGTCGTTACTGGCATCATTGAAAACACATGTAAAAACACTGGTGGCCTGGGTATTGTAATTGCGAGGAGGAGGACGTCATCTGCTTATTTGGTTCAAGTCACCACATCCAGCACTGGAGGTCTTTGACATGGCGTTGAACGCTTGCTTCCTCTCTAGTTCTTTTCGCAGGGTGACCGGAGAATCAGTGTCCTCTTTTTGCACTGACAGGCAGGAGTGAGCATGGCATCATTGACAGAAAAATGATAGAGCACTGAAACAGAGACTGGAAGAGAGGAGAAAGTCGTGGAGATCCTCCTCCCTCTTCTTCTCTCCTTTCTCCTCAGTTCACAGACCCGCGGTTGTCCTTTCTCATTTCAGTGGTGAGAAGATGAACACTGTCCATTTGGTGGTGTGTCCCTGGAAAAGGAACCGCGCGCGCGTGTGTTGAAGAGGTTTCACAACGTGTGTGTTGTTGCGTGTCTTTCACAGTGTATGTAGTCAATGGTGTTCTGGGGAGTGTAAAAGTGTTTGCCTTTATCATAGTAGTTCTCTGAGATTGGTGAACATATACTGTAGGTTTGACAGAGTGTGTTTGGGAGTGGGCGTGGTGTGTGTGTGTGTGTGTGTGTGTGTCGAGCGCTTGTGTGATGTCTGTGTCTGTGTGTGAGGGGGAATGTAAGGGATTTGTGTGTGTGTGTGTGTGTTAGAGAGAGAGAGAGAGAGAGAGTATCGTCTGAGTGCAAGTGCAGACGGTAGAGGGACCAGAGTTGGTGGGTGAGGTTGCGATTTCATCATACAGTTCAGTCACACCTGTGACCTCTCCCCTCCTCACACTCTCCGTTCCTCCTTCTCATTGTTGAAACAAATCTCTGTCCGTCAGCCTGTCTCTCTAGATGAAGGCCTCGGGCGTGCTGCCGTTGTTGATCTGGACATAGATCTTGGGGTCCTCCTCGCGCTCCTGCTTCTGGCGTTGGAGCTGGCGGCTGTAGCAGAGCAGGTAGAGAGGCAGGCAGAAGCCCAGCACCGTCAGCCCCAGCAGGCCCACGTTGACCTGCGCACAACCACACACAGGAAGTGACATCAATGTTGTTTTCACATCAGGACAGCAGTGTGTGCTATGACATGTACTCGGGGCAGATTGCTATCGAACAAGGTGGCTGCTACACATCAGTCGTATCCAGGAGCCTTTGCAGCATTATGCTCATAGCACATTAGTATACTGGAAAGGGTGAAAAGTCGTTGCTCTCTTACCCATAGGGGGTCTCCCTTCAGGGGGCCCATCATGGCCATGAAGAGGGGCTGCTGCAGCAGGGCAAACAGGGCGCTGATGAGGGACTGCATGCCTGTCAGACTGCCAAACTGAGACGACGGGTACCTAAGGAGGACAACCAGCATGAGGCGCTTGTGTGGAAGGGACTGTACACCCGTGCGCGCGCACACACACACACACACACACACACACACTTACACAGCAGCATAGAGCCCTCCAACCGCAGAGTGGATGAATCCTCTCACAATGGTGTGCAGAATAAACGATAGAATCTGAAGGCAGAGAAGAAAAGAGAAATAGTTCAACATGATGTGTTCCAGAATCTACAGACCCAGGGCATGCATGGTGCCCTGTCCCTCCATCCTAAAATGGATGTTCCCAGAGCTGGGTTGTAAATAACTTGCATAACTTGTAATGACACAACTGTCCACCAGGGGACACTGTTGCATTAAACAATGGCTCAGCTGCAATAACATGTGAGTCACTCCCTCTTTCTTTCTCTGCACCAAGATCTCTCCCTTTGGCTATAGGAGGGATTTACAAAACACTGGGAAAGCACGCGGTGAAATGTGTGCTTCTCCACAGCCCCTAGAGGTGAGGAAAGAGAGAGCGAGATGGAGGAGAGGAAACAGAGGGACGACTTACCTGGAGAGGGAGGCTGGGGACGAGGCAGGTGACCCCGAAGCCCATCAGTAGCAGGTTGGTGAAGATGAAGGCCCGTGTGGCGTTGGTGATTTTCTGAATCTGTCTGTCACGACGCTTGGGCTGAGTAAGATCTCTATCAGAGGGGACATCACATGTTACACACATACTCCCTGGTTATACAAATAACATAGTAGTGTCCTGTGGATGCTAGGGGAGTATCTGGGAGTCAGGGGATTGCTCTGTTGGAGTGTGTGTGTGTGTATGTGTGTGTGCCTGCGCATGAGTGAGTGTGTGCGTGCGAGCTCACCTTTTTCCCGGCTTCGCGTTCTCATCCTCACACTCTTTGAGTTTCCAGTCCATGATGTACCCGATCACTGGAGCGGTCATCAGACAGAGCAGCTGCAGCACTCCGAAAATGGAGGTGTACACACTCACTGTGAACGGCAGGAGAGACAGAGACATGTTATTGCCTCCAGAGCTTACACTCACACATTTTCAAGACAGACACGCACACACACACACACACGCACACGCACACACACCTGTGTTCAAGTCTCTGTCGGACAGCGACTCGAGGATGTTGTTCATGGCTCCCATGTAGAAGATAAGTCTCAGCTGGGTGACACACATGGTGATCAGGCTGAGCATGAAAATAGGACTCAGGATACTCTTCATGAAGGACTGGGCTGTGGACACACAGGAGGAGAGACAGATTAACGTCAACAACAGTACCTGACCATTTACTCCAGTAAAACTGAAGTTTAAACAGTGATGCTGCGTTCAATCTCAGAATGCAGAATAACTCGATTTATTAATGGAGGACGATACACAGGATTATATATATATATTTTTTTTAATCAGATTGGAGTGAGGTTTATCCTGTGTGTACTGTACAGGATATGCCTTCTTTAATTTCCTCCACATGCCGTGATGGAAAACTACCAGGGCATAGCTGCTTCACCTCAGAAACAACATGGAGGTAGGGAAACAGGGAAGCTCGGTAACACGATGGCAAGATAACAAGTGGGGGCCCGCGCTTTAAGCAAGGGGCCTGGGGCCATGGTCCGTTAATCATCTACTGGTCTCAAAGCTGTAAAAGCTGCGGCAGGGCAGTGGAAAAGTCTTAATGGTCACGCCACGGATGTGTCCAGCGTTTATTGCCCAGCGATGCAGGTATCTCTCCAATGCTCTGGAGACGGGACCATCGTTGACATGCTGGCTGGACAAGGGACTTACAAGCTGGTACATTACATTAGAGCAGGTGGTTCTAACAGTCTGTCTCAGTCTATAACACTGGGTCTCCCATGTGTCCTGGACTCATAATATGAGTTAGAATATTATTCGCAAAGCGTCTCAGAGTAGGATCTAGGATCAGTTTTGTCTTTTAGATCACCATGAATTAAAGGGGGGGGGATCTGATCCTAGATCATCACTCGGGTTTACATTCTTGACTGGCACACTATGTGACCACACTTGTAAGGACACACCGTGATCATTTTCAAAATACCTAGCCTACACTGGCAACAGTCGCCATGGCCAGTGTTGACTTAGATACAAAACAGTCCCATAATGGTTTGGCTGATATAAGAACCGTGTGGTGGAATTATTGTAATCAAAAAGAGAGACTTTTAGATTTCTTCAAAAACAATCCAACTGTATCATTTCATTACTGCAGCACGGGACCTGGTCGGTAACCACCCCTGGAGGGGACCACCGAGAACTCAACCAGCTGGTTTGAACCACAGCATTTTATAGCAAAGTCCATCCTCCTTCAGTCTACATGACACACAACAGATGTATGGAACGGGTCACAAGAGCCATCTCCCCCAGGTACCCCAGTACGGAAACATTAACTCATGCTCTGGAATGTGGTATCACCCCCAAAACATTGTGCATTTCCTGTCCGTGTCCCCAGAGGCCCACTTTCAGCTCACATGAACCCTCTTTTCTGTTGCATAAAACAACCATTTGATGCAATTACAGCATTATAACATCATCTTTCAACTTTGCTCTCACAACCGATCCTCAAAAGAGGTCCCAGGCACCAAAGTATCTTTGAGTGAGCCTTCTTTGAAAGGGAAAAAACTCCTAACAACCAAATAAATCCCCACCATCACATGCATCAGATTGATGAGTGGACAAACACAGATATATATATATATATATATAAATAAATAAATGAAATATATATATATATATTTATATAAGAGAGAGAGAGAGAGAGAGAGAGAGAGAGAGAGAGAGAGAGAGAGAGAGAGAGAGAGAGAGAGAGAGAGAGAAAAGAGAAAGAGAGGCTTGGGGAGTTGGCCCTTAGCAAGGGGCCCCTTGAAAACCTCCTGACACGTGGAACTTGTCCAACAGGGTTACAGAACCACAGGCATCCATCCTGTGTGTATAATGACCCCCTTCGGACCTTACTGACTGCTATCTGCCCTCTGGCCCGGCCCCACCACCGCCACCCGAGCAGCACTTCTTGGAATGCGGTCCGAATCGATTGCACGGTCCGTTCGGTACCAAAGAGAGCCTGCAGAGAACCACAGGTTTCCGAGCCCGAGGGAGTGCGGAGGGAGCACAGCGGAGGTGAGGAGGGGTCACGTGGCTGATTTGAGGGTGTTTTGGAGGTTTGTGGCTAATTGCAGTGTACAGATCTGGGTTAGTGAAGGCAAAGTGCATAGCCAGTTGTGCGTTTGCAGGATTTAATTTGGGAGAGGGAGGATGGCCTTGATGACCTCAGCGCCAATGACAGCGCTCCCTCAGACAAGCTGGCGGCTGGGACCTAAACACTGGCTGGTGGGCGAGCCCACTCTGAAACATCAAAATTGCACTGATAAAGTCAGAGCTCTTCTTTACAAAAGTTGTAGAGTATGGAATAGCAATCCATCATAGAGGAACAGTCGACCATATGCTAGATCTAGGCCTGTATCCAGGATCAGTTTAGCCTATTATATCATAAAAAATATGATTATATGAAAAAGGGGGGACCTTATCCTAGATCAGTACAAGATACAGGCCCAGATCTTGCACATGGTCAATTGTTTACCTCTGTTTACCCATAAGGCAGGGCTACAATGATCCATTGCATTGTTGTGTTGGATCTATTTTTGTCTGTCAGTCTGCTCCTATCTAAATTCTACACCATGGCTGGAGCAGGATATTGTGTTAGTGTAGTGGTTGGACAGCTTCACATCAGACAGGTTTCTGGCAGACATGTCCTTTGTTGTGTCCAGATTATTCAAAATGGTGTAACAAGGAAACTGGCAAACTGGCTTTTGGCCTCATGAAGTATGGATTTGTGGAGGTTCAGTGCTTGAAACCCATTATGGCAAATCCATTTAGACAATGAACCCCATCACACTCGGTGTGCACAGAAAATGCATGATTTATTTTCCTACTCTCGATCTGAAAGACATCAAAAGCAGTCATATTCTCTGGTCTGGGATGAACAGATGTGGCCTGGCCAGACACTTACATTCCTCCTGAGACTTGCACTGGACCTCCAGGTCAACGGTGGAGAGACACAGCTTGTTGCCCTCCTGTTGGGCCAGCTCCTTGGGGTTTTGCTTCATGCTGTTCCCCACGCTGAGTCGTCTCCCCACCGTGGTCACCTGGCGGTAGAACTGCTTTCCAGTGATCTTATGGTCAAAGCCCAGCCAGCTGAACTTGATCTTCACACTGAGGGAGATAGGGAGAGAGACCGAGAGAAAGGGAGAAAGGCAGGGAGAGGGAGGGAAAGAAACAGCGGAAGAGAGAGAGAGAGGGAGAAAGGGAGCGGGGAGGATGAAAAAAAAACAGAGCAAAGAATGAGACCACATCCAGGTGAATGAGAGCAAAGCCAGCTGAGCTCCTCATCTCATTAGATTTCCTTTTTTACAGGGCCTCAAGCCTTCGCCATGCTGCAGAGGAACGTGTGCTGGGGGATGTAGTGTACTGAGCTCCAAGGAGAATGGAGACTCTATGGAAGGCCTTAATATTCCTACTCCAGCTTAAGTTGTTGAACCTCAAGTCCTAGTATTATCCCCTAAACCTGTTATTGTTGGCTAATATTAGAAACTGTCTGTCTATTAGGTTATAACTAAGGATATAACCAATGATATAAGGAACAAATACTAGTAATACTAAACTAATATTAGGTTAAGGGGATGTTTAGGAGTGTGATTAGGAACGTGATGTTAAGGAGTGTGATGTTATGGAGCGTGATGTTATGGAGCGTGATGTTTAGGAGCGTGATGTTATGGAGCGTGATGTTATGGAGCGTGATGTTAAGGAGCGTGATGTTATGGAGCGTGATGTTATGGAGCGTGATGTTACGGAGTGTGATGTTACGGAGTGTGATGTTACGGAGCGTGATGTTTAGGAGCGTGATGTTTAGGAGCGTGATGTTTAGGAGCGTGATGTTTAGGAACGTGATGTTTAGGAGCGTGATGTTTAGGAGCGTGATGTTTAGGAGCGTGATGTTAAGGAGCGTGATGTTTAGGAGCGTGATGTTAAGGAGCGTGATGTTATGGAGTGTGATGTTATGGAGTGTGATGTTTAGGAGCGTGATGTTATGGATTGTGATGTTAAGGAGCGTGATGTTTAGGAGCGTGATGTTTAGGAGCGTGATGTTAAGGAGCGTGATGTTTAGGAGCGTGATGTTTAGGAGCGTGATGTTTAGGAGCGTGATGTTACGGAGTGTGATGTTACGGAGTGTGATGTTACGGAGTGTGATGTTACGGAGTGTGATGTTACGGAGTGTGATGTTACGGAGTGTGATGTTACGGAGTGTGATGTTTAGGAGTGTGATGTTTAGGAGTGTGATGTTTAGGAGTGTGATGTTTAGGAGTGTGATGTTTGGGAGTGTGATGTTAGGGAGTGTGATGTTACGGAGTGTGATGTTACGGAGTGTGATGTTACGGAGTGTGATGTTACGGAGTGTGATGTTACGGAGTGTGATGTTACGGAGTGTGATGTTACGGAGTGTGATGTTTAGGAGTGTGATGTTTAGGAGTGTGATGTTTAGGAGTGTGATGTTAGGGAGTGTGATGTTACGGAGTGTGATGTTACGGAGTGTGATGTTACGGAGTGTGATGTTACGGAGTGTGATGTTTAGGAGTGTGATGTTACGGAGTGTGATGTTACGGAGTGTGATGTTACGGAGTGTGATGTTACGGAGTGTGATGTTACGGAGTGTGATGTTACGGAGTGTGATGTTACGGAGTGTGATGTTACGGAGTGTGATGTTACGGAGTGTGATGTTTAGGAGTGTGATGTTTAGGAGTGTCTTACGTGTAGTCCATATCCTCAGGTCCAGGGAAGGGCTCCAGGGGCCAGTTGAAGAAGCAGTTGATGAAGACGAGGCCAGCGCAGGCAGCCCACACCAGCAGGATGGTGATGAAGGTGGCTCCTAGGTCATAGATCACCTGATGAGAGAGGAAGCAGGGACCAACAACCACAACATTAGCTCTATGTCTGACCTTCACATTGACATGCTGGAATAGGAAAGTAGAGTCAAATAGTTAGCCTTGATAGCTAACCTCCATAATGGTGTGCATGGTATGCATGCATGTGTAGACTAGCTAAGTAGATGTGCGTGTGTGTAAGCTACCTTGATCCCAGGGAAGGTGACAGCGGAGGATGCATACGATCCAATCATGAGAGCGATGAAGGTGGAACGAAGATCACCAAACATATTGGGAAGCTGAGGAGAAAAACACAAGAAAGCGACAGGATATACGATTAGGCCACGCTTAAATCAGATCAATGCATTCACTTGTGCAAAAACACACGCGTAGCCATAGAGACACGCACGCATTAAACAAAAACAGTTTTTCCAAAAATGTAAGGCATGACATCATATTAGGAAATCCTGACTGTGTTTTTTGGAGGTTGTTGACATAGAATGAGTAATGTGGGCCGAGTCTTGGTGATGCTTTCCCCACACTATTTATGGCAGCGAGAGAAAGTCCAGAGCAGCCTGCATATTTAGTCCTCTACTTGAGGTTAGAGCACAGGTTGTTCTCAACTCAACTGCTAACTGTAAACAACTGTCCTTGGGCAGAGAAGTAGGGAGCGAGGGGGGAAGGGAAGGAGAGAGGGAGAGAGACAGAGAAAGAAACAATTAAAAAGGGGAGAGCAACATCTGTCTGGCAAACTAGGCAGCCCTCCATATCTCCACTGTGTGTGCGCTTGAATCTCCCGTGACAGAGTCGGGGAAGGGAAATGGAGGGAGTACAACAACAAAAAACGCCACTGACAGAAACACACCAAAAATGTACTGACTGAGCCATTCACCAGCGCAACAACTCCCGAACATAACTGTTTGATGGCACATCCGTCCATCCACCCTCACCACAGGTTCCCTGCTTGTTAGAGCCGCGGAGGAAATCTCTCACCCCGTGCCGTGGCCTCCCCAGACGTCATTACCCTCCACCACTAATTGGAGCAAAGGTTAACGGCAGAATCAAAACATCTACACTAACAATCACATTCCAGTCCTCCTGGAGAAGTGAAATGAGCTGGAAATATCTCTATTGTGACATTTACAGTAGGAGTGAGTAAAGCTCTACTGCAACTCAGCACTGGTGCCTAGTTAGCAGGATAAGAAGAGGTGTGTGTGTGTTCATGTGTGTTTGGTTTTACTATCCTTGTGGGGACCAGAAGTGGGGAGATTTCGCCAGTCCCCACAAGGAAAAAGGGTATTTTAGGCTTTGGGGTTATGGTTACAATTAGGTTTAGGGGTTTTATGGTTAGGTTAAGGGTTAGGAAAAATAGGATTTTGAATGGGAATCAATTGTTTGGTCCCCACAAGGATAGTAAAACAAACATGTGTGTGTGTGTGCCTGTATTATCAGGCTGGCAGACAGAGGAGAGAAACACTGGTCTTATGCAAGGCTACCTCTCCACCATCTCTCCTAGCACACTACCTACCTCCACCTAGCACAGCTTCAATCAGCAGTGTTGGCTGTGGAATTACCCTGGACTAAACTCATACGGAATAGGCTGAATAATGTGCTTGAGTGTCGCCAGGGATTTCAAATCAAATCCAATTTGATTTTTCACAAGACCTTACCGTGAAATGCTTACTTTACAAGCCCTTAACCAACAAAGCAGTTCAAGAAATACAGTTCAGAAAATATTGACTAAATAAACTAAAGGAAAAAAAAATCTAATAAAAAAAATATATATTAACAAAAAATGACATAACAATAACGAGGCTATATGATGTGCTTTCCATTGCTCTGCTCTCCTCAGTTCACCTATTTCTCTGTCACCAACAGACTGTCAGTGTGTCACCTGACTATAACATGATCACAATGACCTCACTGGGTCAGTCACAGACAGACAGGCAGACAGACAGACAGACAAGCACAGCCCCCAAAAGATACTAACCTATATCCCAGTCACCCTTTGTCTGTCTGCTCTGCTAATATTTTTGTTTACCAGGTTTGGATGTAATGGAACGAGTTCACCTGCCTTTGATCAAATTAAGGACATGCAGGGGAAAGGGGAAAAGAATGAATTGTCAACAGAAGGTAGAGCCTAAAACATCAACAGCATCGGAAGTTCCAAACCAGCTCACAGCCTAAAATGCTGCATTAACAGTAGGTGCCTCATTAGTTTTAGTGGTCTGAAGTCAGTTTGACTGGGAGTTGCTGTGGTGGTTCCAAAACAAACCGCCACAAACAAGATTCCTCCATCTTGTTCACGTGTAGAAACAAACCACATAATTATGTCTTATAGCTATGACATAATAAGAAGGATATCCAGCTGTCAGCTGTAATGAAGGAGGTAGACGTACAGCCTGTGAGGAGAGGCTCATGTTGGGAAACAGGATCTGTGTACACCTAGAAGAAAGAAAAAAGCCTTGGGACGCTACGTTGTAGATCATTTCGATATAAATACTTTATGTGATGTAGAATAAGGACGTCAGCACTAATAATGACATTTCTCTCTGCAACGTTGAACAATGCTTGCCTAATGAACCTGGCCCTGATAGGAGTGCAGCCTTGAGTTTGTCTTCCTAATCTGCCTGGCCACCGCGCAGTGTTCCGATATCGGAGCACTTCCTGAATTGGGCACCATCAGGCATGACTAAATACAGTGTCTTCTAGAGAGAGAAACAACAACCCAGGGCTGGTTAATGATTGGCCAACTCTTCACCTGAGACATTACCTGTTCCTGTTTCATGAATACTGTCTCTGTCCGCATCCCAAATGGCACCCTACTCCCTGCCTAGTGTACTACATTTGACCAAGTCCCTATGGACCCTGTACAAAGTAGTGCACAATACAGGGAATAGGGTGCCATTTGGGGCACAGCCCGTCTCTGTTAGCTCTGCTAGAGCCAAGCCGAAAAGGCAAGGTCAATACAAATGTGACTGCATTCACCTACCAAGCTCTATTTGGCTCCATTATGGGATCAGTCATGGAGATAAAAGATAAAAGATGAAAGTCTGTTTGTAGAGTGTTGGACTATGAGTAGCATCTAACTCCATAGGATGTACTGGAAGCTAAACCATGTTGCTATGTTGTTGTGGGGGAGCAACAACTTGATGGGCAATCATTTAATCAATACAGGCTGATCACTCCGGATCTATAAACTGCAGCCAGTGCCGTGTCTGTGCCCTGAACAGTTAAGAAAACGTCTACAATGCACTTTCATACCCTCACTAGGCTAGGTGCTAGTAGTTATCACTTGAGACGATTGAGAAAATCCCTATCTGAAATGCTGAGTGATGTTTGCAGTCAGTAAAGAATGCCTGTGGTAAGCAGTGATCCTCTAAAGCAGTGGTTCCCAAACTTTTCATAGTCCCGTACCCCTTCAAACATTCAACCTCCAGCTGCGTACCCCCTCTAGCACCAGGGTCAGCGCACTCTCAAATGTAGTTTTTTTGCCATCATTGTAAACATAAGAATGAGTGTGAGTTTTTGTCACAACCCGGCGTGTGGGAAGTGACAAAGAGCTCTTATCGGACCAGGGCACAAATAATAATATAATAATAATCAATAATTTTGCTCTTTATTTAACCATCTTACATATAGAACCTTATTTGGTCATCGTAAATAGTGAATAACTCACCGCAGGTTAATGAGGGTGTGCTTGAAAGGATGCACATAACTCTGCAACGTTGGGTTGTATTGGAGAGAGTCTCAGTCAAAAATACTTTTCCACACACAGTCTGTGCCTGTATTTAGTTTTCATGCCAGTGAGGGCCGAGAATCCACTCTCACATAGGTACGTGGTTGCAAAGGGCATCAGTGTTTTAACAGCGTGAATTGCCAAGGCAGGATACTCTGAGCGCAGCCCAAACCAGAAATCTGGCAGTGGCTTCTGATTCAATTCAATTTTCACAGAACCGCTTGTTGCAATTTCGATGAGGCTCTCTTGTTCAGATATCAGTCAGTGGACTGGAGGCAGGGCATGAAAGGGATAACGGGTCCAGTTGTTTGTGTCATCCACTTTGGGAAAGTACCTGCGTAATTGCGCACCCAACTCACTCAGGTGCTTCGCTATATCACATTTGACATTGTCCATAAGATTGAGTTCATTTGCACACAAAAAAATCATACAATGATGGAAAGACCAGTGTGTTGTCCTTGTTAATGCAGATGTAACAGTATAACTTTAGACCGTCCCCTCGCCCATACCCGGGCTCGAACCAGGGACCCTCTGCACACATCAACAACAGTCACCCACGAAGCATCGTTACCCATCACTCCACAAAAGCCGCGGTCCTTGCAGAGCAACGGGAACAACTACTTCAAGGTCTCAGAGCAAGTGACGTCACTGATTGAAATGCTATTTAGCGCGCACCGCTAACTAAGCTAGCCGTTTCACATCCGTTACACAGAGAAGACCTCCAACTTCTTAATCATAGCCTCAATTTGGTCCCGCACATTGAATATAGTTGCGGAGAGTCCCTGTAATCCTAGATTCAGATCATTCAGGCGAGAAAAAACATCACCCAAATAGGCCAGTCGTGTGAAAAACTCGTCATCATGCAAGCAGTTAGACAAGTGAAAATTATGGTCAGTAAAGAAAACTTTAAGCTCGTGTCAATACTTTGCCCCATGATAACCAGCGCACCTCTGTATGTTGTAAAAGCGTTACATGGTCGCTGCCCATATCATTGCATAGTGCAGAAAGTACAAAAGAGTTCAGAGGCCTTGCTTAAACAAAGTTAACCATTTTCACTGTAGTATCCAAAACGTCTTTCAAGCTGTCAGGTATTCCCTTGGCAGCAAGAGCCTCTTGGTGGATGCTGCAGTGTACCCAAGTGGCGTCAGGGGGCAAATGCTTGCACGCACGTTAACACTCCACTATGTCTCCCTTTCATGGCTTTTGCGCCATCAGTACAGAAACCAACATGACAAGCAGCTACCCATTAGTGGAATTGCCAAGAGAGAGTAATGGTTAATGTGATTGGATGTTAATTATTTGACTAGACTACCTGTATTGGACATTGTGTTGTTATTTCACTGGACACTAGTTAAATTTTATTTTTGGCAGTAAAACGAGGCTACTCAGGCGCGTTAAAAAAACTCACTCAAATGTATAGCCCCGTTGGAGAATATAAATGTGAATATAATTGTGAATGTGAATATAAACTTTTTGAAAATGTGAAGAAAACATGATGATTTTAATGATTTGGCGTACCCCCGGCGGCACTGCACGTACCCCTAAAGCCATTAAGGGAAGCAGTCTTATCCTATTCACATCTAAGTAAATACTACATATTCTACACTTTCCATATCAAAATGTTGCTAACAAGGAGAAGTGCTGTTTGGGGTTTAAGGCTGGGTTTCTGTATCAGCACTTTGTGACATCTACTGATGTAAAAAGGGATTTATAAATATATTCTATTGATTGATTGCATGTGTGTCTCAAATGTGTGCAGTTCTACTTGAAAAACAAACCCTAGCCTGGGTTCATCCGATTCTTCTGTGTGACGGCAGCAATGATCGTTATCTCGAGTGCAGCAGGCGGAGACAGAGGGAGACAAAAGTGGGAGAGAAATGAGGAGAGTGAAAGAGTGGAATAACTAAAAGCCTCTGAGGCACAAAGGCCAGAGAGAACAGACAAGGAGGATATTGACAGAAGGGGGAAAACAGAGAAGTGAAAGAGAGAAGAGGGGCTGCTGTTGTGTTAAAAGCTTCACTGCTTACTGGACTGCTTACTGGACAGCCAAAGGAAACCAGTACAAACCGGTCCAATCCTGACAGGACGGAACGCCATCATAAAATTAGTCAACATGCTGTGTCCCTGACGACCACACGCAGACAACACCCGCCTGAATATCTCCATCTCTGTGCCATCTCTGTGCCACTCTGACGACCACACGCAGACAACACCCGCCTGAATATCTCCATCTCTGTGCCATCTCTGTGCCACTCTCTCTCTCCCGTTCTCATTAACACTTTGTTTTGTATTTCTGGCCTTGCTGTGAATCTCTATCCACCCCTATCGAAACCTAAAGCTAAGTGCATGGTGAAAACAACATCATGTGCAGCAGTTGACGGCCTTTTAATAAGTCAATCAACATGACCCTGAGATCAGTGCCTCCACAGTCTATTAGTGTCATCAAGCACCAGTTAGCAAGTAAACATCTGATGGCAGGACATTTTACAGGCAGGGGGGGGGGGGTCGGTGTATGTGGTGGTGACCCTGTCTGAGTAGAGAGGAGCTATCATTAGTCTAGCCTGGACCAAGATCTGTTTGTGCTTTCCTGGCAAGAGAACATCATATGCAGATCTGGGACTAGCACCAGTTTCACTTCACCTTTGACATTCATCTCTCTACCTCTCTCTGTCGTTCTCTTTCCAAGTGCCAGGAAGCAGTAAATAAACTAAATCTATGTTTATCGAGTCATACTGAAACTTAATTCCCCCCGAGGACCTAGAGACACAGAACCCAGAGCGGGATTGGGACTAATGAAGAAGTCCTAAGATAGAAAGGATTAGTGTTTCATGCAAAACATGACTCAGAGATAATAGAATCATCATAACAAGTGTCGCAATGTACAAGAGGAGGAGTGGTATGTGTGTGTATGCATGTGTGTGTGTGTGTGTACAGTGCCTTGCGAAAGTATTCGGCCCCCTTGAACTTTGCGACCTTTTGCCACATTTCAGGCTTCAAACATAAAGATATAAAACTGTATTTTTTTGTGAAGAATCAACAACAAGTGGGACACAATCATGAAGTGGAACAACATTTATTGGATATTTCAAACTTTTTTAACAAATCAAAAACGGAAAAATTGGGCGTGCAAAATTATTCAGCCCCCTTAAAGTTAATACTTTGTAGCGCCACCTTTTTGCTGCGATTACAGCTGTAAGTCGCTTGGGGTATGTCTCTATCAGTTTTGCACATCGAGAGACTGACATTTTTTCCCATTCAGCTCGAGCTCAGTGAGGTTGGATGGAGAGCATTTGTGAACAGCAGTTTTCAGTTCTTTCCACAGATTCTCGATTGGATTCAGGTCTGGACTTTGACTTGGCCATTCTAACACCTGGATATGTTTATTTTTGAACCATTCCATTGTAGATTTTGCTTTTTGTTTTGGATCATTGTCTTGTTGGAAGACAAATCTCACTTGTGTCTCGTGTATCTTTTGCAGACTCCATCAGATTTTCTTCCAGAATGGTCCTGTATTTGGCTCCATCCATCTTCCCATCAATTTTAACCATCTTCCCTGTCCCTGCTGAAGAAAAGCAGGCCCAAACCATGATGCTGCCACCACCATGTTTGACAGTGGGGATGGTATGTTCAGGGTGATGAGCTGTGTTGCTTTTACGCCAAACATAACGTTTTGCATTGTTGCCAAAAAGTTCAATTTTGGTTTCATCTGACCAGAGCACCTTCTTCCACATGTTTGGTGTGTCTCCCAGGTGGCTTGTGGCAAACTTTAAACAACACTTTTTATGGATATCTTTAAGAAATGGCTTTCTTCTTGCCGCTCTTCCATAAAGGCCAGATTTGTGCAATATACGACTGATTGTTGTCCTATGGACAGAGTCTCCCACCTCAGCTGTAGATCTCTGCAGTTCATCCAGAGTGATCATGGGCCTCTTGGCTGCATCTCTGATCAGTCTTCTCCTTGTATGAGCTGAAAGTTTAGAGGGACGGCCAGGTCTTGGTAGATTTGCAGTGGTCTGATACTCCTTCCATTTCAATATTATCGCTTGCACAGTGCTCCTTGGGATGTTTAAAGCTTGGGAAATCTTTTTGTATCCAAATCCGGCTTTAAACTTCTTCACAACAGTATCTCGGACCTGCCTGGTGTGTTCCTTGTTCTTCATGATGCTCTCTGCGCTTTTAACGGACCTCTGAGACTATCACAGTGCAGGTGCATTTATACGGAGACTTGATTACACACAGGTGGATTGTATTTATCATCATTAGTCATTTAGGTCAACATTGGATCATTCAGAGATCCTCACTGAACTTCTGGAGAGAGTTTGCTGCACTGAAAGTAAAGGGACTGAATAATTTTTATTTTTATTCTTTTCAGTTTTTGATTTGTTAAAAAAGTTTGAAATATCCAATAAATGTCAATCCACTTCATGATTGTGTCCCACTTGTTGTTGATTCTTCACCAAAAAATACAGTTTTATATCTTTATGTTTGAAGCCTGAAATGTGGCAAAAGGTCGCAAAGTTCAAGGGGGCCGAATACTTTCGCAAGGCACTGTATGTATGTGTGGGAAGAGTGCAGAGAGAGGGGTTGGGGGGGGTCTGGTTGAGAGAGAGATGGATAGAGGATGGTTAGGAGATATCCGCAGTGGTGATTACTAATACTATAGTGGACTGAAGGAGAGATTGAGGTCAAAGCTATTAAAGGGAAGTGGGAGGGAGGGATGGAGAAGATAGAGGGAGAGACAGACAGCCTGCTGCTGGTAACTGGAGAAGGGGGCAGACAGAGATAGGCAGTTTACTGATAGAAAACAGAGGTGGGTAAAGGAGAGCTCTCCTCTAACGCCTTGGGTTCTCCTCCACTTGTTTTTCTGCAGCTGTGCCGCCTGGGACACAGAGTGCTGAGTGTGCAATCATAGAGAGAGGGAAGGAGTGAGGGGGCAAGCTGCCAAACCACCCCTAAAGGGGTATCGTGTTGCATACCTTTCTTTTTGTGTAAATCTACAATCCAGACGAGAATAAACCTTAACACAACTGTAGGGGACCAACTCAATGAGTTCAGACTGATTGAATGAGATACAATGTATCCATTTGGCTTTTGTGCAAAAAAGGCTACATTTGAATTAAAAAATATATATATTTTCCTCTATGACAACCTTTGACCCCCACACCCGGGAGGAGAGTGGCGAAGAAGAAAGTTTGGAAGAAAAAGGTCCGGCTGTACAAAAACACTCGGAACCCGGACCAGCAGTGTAAAACACACTGTTAGTCGGAGCAAGGAATTACCACCGTGAGGTTACTGCAACAGAACAGCTGAAACAACACCAGTTTCACACCAGACCAGTTCCTTGACACACACACGCACGCACCCACACACGTGAGGGTACTAAACGGCTATAGCACAACAGGCTCAGGCATGCTTGGGTTGGGAATGAATGAAACCAGAGAAAATGAAAACAACACGAACAGTCTGGGAGTGGGAGTGGGAGTGGTGGGGGCAGAAGAAACCAGTTGGGCAGCTTCTGGGTGTCGTGGTAGTGTGTGTGTGTATGTGTGCGCGCCAGCCAGACAAACAGACAGATCCCCTCTGAGCCCCTGCAGTGGGGGGTGGTGAGGAGGCCAGGGGGCAGGAAACTGTCAGGAAGGGGTTGAAGGAACCCCAGCAGCGCTAAGTGTGACTGACTTCCTACTTCCTGTTTGTCAGCTCAGCATACAGTGTGTCTCTTTTCTCTCAAAGTGCTTGTTGTGAGTTTCTTTGTCTGTGTTTAGGGGCAGATAAACAATGAAACAATGAAATCACGTTATCTGTAAACACCATTGTGTCAGTGAAACCCGTCCGAACATTTAGTCTAGCTGCCAGTGAGCCCTGGCAGTCTTGGTGCCGGCCAATCAAAGGGCTCTGTCAGGATGATGAATAAGTAAGGAGGAGGTGTCTTTTTTTGGCTCTCAGTTGGACCAGAGCACGGTTGAATAATAGATTTGTAACGCAGGGTCTGTCGTGCTTTCTTTATTTTCTCACTCTCTCTCTCCATCCCTCTGCATGTGGCCTCCCTGTGACGCAGCACTTTCTCCGTGCTGGCGACATCCCCATGTCCCACCCGCCCACTCCGCTCGTCGCTCCCCTCTCCATCCCCACTCCTCTTCCCGCTCCCCTGTCTCCCTACTCCCTATTCCACCCTAGCGCACTCCCCCCTCCTCACCACTGTCCCCATCCCCACCTCTCTCTGCTCCCTTCCCTCTCTCCCTACTCCCACCATAGACATGCATCCTCGCTCACTCCCCTCGGTCCCCTCCCCAGCCTCTCCCTGCGGTACAGGAGAAGACGCCACTTACCGTGAGGGAAGTAAAGGTCATGCACATTCCTCCGAACCCGTTCAGTGCCAGAGCAAAGAATATGAGGATGGACAGATCTGGACAGGGAGAACACATGTGTTAAGGAGATGGGATGGAACAGACACACATACTGTACTAGAGTAGAACGTGAGTAAATAAAAAGAAAGAATGAAGAAATATGCATACTCTTGGGGTCGCTCGATCCATAAGCGATCAGGATACAGGAGAAAGCAAAGCAGGTACTGAAATAACAGAACAGGTTGAATATGAGGAAGGTTTATTCATACGATGACACACCAAAGCCAAGTTAGAAACAGAACATAAAAACTGCAGCAGGAAGTTGCGGCCACTAAAAAGTATTTACCGAGTTATAGGTTTTGTGCCGTGTTTGCATGTGCAATATGCTGCAATTATTCTGACAACACCGGACGCCAATCCCACTTCTGACACCAATATAGCTCATTTTGGGTATAGCCCCTGCCGGGACTCGAACCCGAGTACAGAGACTGTCACCCCAACACCTTTGCTTAAATGATAGTGGGCGCAACTGTACATACTACCTTGTCTGCGTTCTATTACCTGCCGAGCAGCCGGAGCTTGCGTGGGCCATACTTGTCCATGACAATGCCCAGGGGCAAGGTGATGGCACTGAGGAGGAAGGAGCCCACAGTGAAGGCCAAGTTCAGCATCTCATCCTGGTCCTTACAGATGGGCCAGCCGTTCATCTGGAGGTACTCCTCCTCCACCATGGGGCTCTGGGTGATCCCCTCCGCATCCCCAACCTGGACTGGCTCAGACTGGTTCTGACTGGTGCTGTTACCTGGAGGCACAAGAGAACTGAATTGAACCTTCAAATTCAACGTTATGGTCCCGGAGGGAAATAGATTTAACATCATGCATAGAAGACATTAAAAACATACATTAAAAAGGGATTCCTGGTGTTTTGGTCGAGAAATTAAGCATGATCCGATTGGAAAAGACGACCCATAGATGAAACAATCACACTAAAGTTTCTTCCTGAAACTTTACATTCTAGTTTGATTAGATAGAATGTGCTTATTGGGAGAACGTCATGGACCATCTGAATGATGAAATGCTTCTGAGCGTTGTTTGGGGTTGGAATGCAGCATTTCTTGCGCAAGTGTTCTAAGAAATGTCCTGCCTCACCGGAGGCCACCGATTTCAGAGGAAACATCTTGAAAAGTAATCCATCTCAACAGCACGTGTCTATTTCTGTTTCACTTGTGTCTCGTGTGTCTCTTTCCCCGAGACGGTGTGAGCCATGGACAGGTCAGGTAAACAGAAAAAGCTCAGTGAAAGATACTGCAACCAAACTGCTAGGATCAACAAGCTACTCTGAACTCCCAAAGCAAGGCAAGTCCATGGAAACCCAACCCCCTTAGCACCCCCAGATGTTCCCAAAGTGAATTCCTAAGAGGATAGAGAGAGTAATCATATCATCTGTTAGTTATTTCCGCCTATCATACTTAATAGCACTGTTTGTTATAAGGACTGGAGACCAGTGCCTTGGTTATGAGGCAGGTTACTGTCGTTGTTGAGGAGAGAAAAATAACTGTAGCCAACACCCCAGTCTCCATGGGTTTAACTCAGACCAAACAGAAGACTATGACATTGACATTGACATTGAAAAGTCTCATAAAACATTCTTGTTGTGGCCTACGGGAGCTGTAAGGCATTGAGTAAGGGCCTGGGGGGAGGATAGGCTGCAAAGACAAACGGTTATTTTTTCAGTGCTATTCTCAGGTGACGTCGCGTGACTTTGGACAACCTCTCCAAAAACCTTTGGTAACACAAGGTGTTTTTCAAGCAGTCTTGAAAAGCAGGTTGTTGTTTTCTTGAGAGTGAGGCTGTGAGTAGACATGGCTGTATTATATAATATGTAGGTTCTAGGTCATGGTAGATGGTAGTTAACACATAGGTTAGCAGAAGGCCAACGGCAGCTGGGCCTGCCTGGCTGGCGGGCTCTTACTGCTGAGCAATCCAGACAACGTGAGCCTGTGCTGCTGCTGCCGATCCAATAAGGGAAGGGCCCTGAGTGACGCTGAGCACAAACACTGGTTACTTCTCTGTTTTGAGAGTTTACAACATGATTCTAATGACTCGCAGAACATCCAGAGCCAATGAAATCATATGAAACAAAGAAAAATGATTGTGACGTTACTGCTATGATACTACAGTTCACCGAACGTACAATATTCAAAGAAAAATGGATTTGCTAAGCGTTTTTCCTCATTTATCTAGCCCGGGCCCTGCTTTCCAGCTACTATGTGCCTGCAGCTTTCTTCCTTGTAATTTAGAGTCTGAATAAGAGCATTCAGACTCTCAGGCCATGCTCTAACAAGGTTATTACATCACCAACATAATAAGAACACAATGTGACATTTGTCTTCTTTATTTAACCTGATCATCCATCAATGGGAAATGGATGTGTTTCTTGCACACGTCCATAGATGCCGTGTCAATCGCACCGCGTCTGACCCGATCACTTACCAGTGATAAATGTAAACGACTGACAGAATCCCACGGACTAGCTTTGTTGCCAGAAAATGGTTGCCATCGGCGTAGAACGTCTGCATTTCCTCACGTTAACTCATCAGAGGAAGAGAGAGAACCAGAGATAACCAGCTGACAGTATTTTTCCGGCATCGTAAGCCTTTCAAGCACTATCTATTTCAAAGCAGTGAGCAGACAGTAGATTCATCAGCTCCAGATAATGTCCTCCCTGTCCTTCCGAACACCACTAACATCCCACTGTTACTGAGCGCTAATAACACTGACACAACACTGATTAAAATAGCTGGAAAAGCCAGCTTGGTGCCAGATTTTTCAAAAAAAAAAATGAAAATATATGATTTCCTGTCACATACACCAGATAGGTGCAGTCAGTGAAATGTGATTTTTACATGGTCAACCATAGTAGTACAGTGACCCTGGAGCAAATGAGGGTTAAGTACCTTGTTCAAGGTCTGTTTGTGCTGTCTTGGCAACTCCTATGATCAAGCCAAACAAAGGTTGACAGCACTGTGACCAGACTAGTTTAAGGAAGCCGATAAGGCTGAGTTCTGTCAGGGAGGTGGTTGCGGTCACAGGGTGGGTGAAGGTGAGGGGTGAGCGGGGAGAACCCTCTGCTCTCTCAAGTCTCGGCTGAAATAACACTCATTCCACACTGGCCCTAGGGTCTCGTGTTTCCTGCCAGTAGCTAGCGACATGAGATGCCACAAGGCTCATAGGGCCTTATGCACTGACACAGACACTCCAACCTTGTGCCCCTGCCATAGACCTGACCTTAAATCACAGGAGGGGACGGGGAAGGGGGTCAAAGACAGAGACAACCACACATGAAATAGTTATGGAACGTGCTTTTCCAGGTTCCATGACAGGAAAAAAAGTGATTCTATTCTGTTTGTTGGCAGCCTCATTAAATAAAGGTTAAATAAAAATAAAGTGTCAATTCAGTTTTAATAGTACTGGCACTGGATGCTTCATACTAAAAATAAAAACAAGAGGCTTGATATTTCCCGTACAATATGTTCTGTCCACATTGTCAGTGAACCATGCCTTAGCTAAACTGAGTGTAAACCCAACTATGTCAACAGTACACACCTTACAGTGTTAAACCAACAGACGCGAACTGATCGCTGCAGCTGTACATAGTCCATCTGTAAATAGCCCACCCAATCTACCTACCTCATCCCCATATTGTTTTTATTTACTTTTCTGCTCTTTTGCACACCAGTATCTCTACTTGTACATCATCATCTGCTCATCTATCACTCCAGTGTTAATCTGCTAAATTGTAATTATTTCGCTACTATGGCCTATTTATTTCTATTGTGAAATTGACTGTACGCTTGTTTATTCCATGTGTAACTCTGTGTTGTTGTTTGTGTCTGCTTTGCTTATTCTTGGCCAGGTCGCAGTTGTAAATGAGAACTTCTCAACAAGCCTACCTGGTTAAATAAATGTGAAAAGATGTAATAAATCAAAAAATGTCACGGGGGAACGATGACAGTTCAGTTTATGTGACGAAACACAAGAGCTGCCGGAGAGAGAGAGAGAGAGAGGTGAAGGGACTGGGAGTCAACGGTGTTGCATATGGGAGGAATGCAAGCCTCACACTTCACAATGTCAGCCTAACCACAAACTTTTCCAGTAGCAGATAGGTGAAGAACCAAAACAGAAGCAGCCCACGGTCCAATCTCAGATCCTTTCAATGGAACCAATGATATGGGGACCAAGGTCACCATGACACCAAACACTTACATAAAGGACTCTCAGCAATCTGTTTGACAGATACCCTTTGAATGCATTCATTTTTTTAAACATACGAGAAGGCAAGGATGGAAGAGCGTCAAGACTGACCAGATCTGCATAAATGAAAAGGCTTATTCACATGGTAAATGCTGCCTGGAAAATAGAAAACACTGTGGCAGATGATCAGAGGACTCCTGAGTCCATCACAGGCCATGTTCTAATGATATTAGTATATGTTCTAGTCCATCACAGGCCATGTTCTAATGATATTATTATGTTCTAGTCCATCACAGGCCATGTTCTAATGATATTAGTATATGTTCTAGTCCATCACAGGCCATGTTCTAATGATATTATTATGTTCTAGTCCATCACAGGCCATGTTCTAATGATATTATTATGTTCTAGTCCATCACAGGCCATGTTCTAATGATATTAGTATATGTTCTAGTCCATCACAGGCCATGTTCTAATGATATTATTATGTTCTAGTCCATCACAGGCCATGTTCTAATGATATTATTATATGTTCTAGTCCATCACAGGCCATGTTCTAATGATATTATTATGTTCTAGTCCATCACAGGCCATGTTCTAATGATATTATTATGTTCTAGTCCATCACAGGCCATGTTCTAATGATATTATTATGTTCTAGTCCATCACAGGCCATGTTCTAATGATATTATTATGTTCTAGTCCATCACAGGCCATGTTCTAATGATATTATTATGTTCTAGTCCATCACAGGCCATGTTCTAATGATATTATTATGTTCTAGTCCATCACAGGCCATGTTCTAATGATATTATTATATGTTCTAGTCCATCACAGGCCATGTTCTAATGATATTATTATGTTCTAGTCCATCACAGGCCATGTTCTAATGATATTAGTATATGTTCTAGTCCATCACAGGCCATGTTCTAATGATATTATTATGTTCTAGTCCATCACAGGCCATGTTCTAATGATATTATTATGTTCTAGTCCATCACAGGCCATGTTCTAATGATATTATTATGTTCTAGTCCATCACAGGCCATGTTCTAATGATATTATTATGTTCTAGTCCATCACAGGCCATGTTCTAATGATATTATTATGTTCTAGTCCATCACAGGCCATGTTCTAATGATATTATTATGTTCTAGTCCATCACAGGCCATGTTCTAATGATATTATTATGTTCTAGTCCATCACAGGCCATGTTCTAATGATATTTTTATGTTCTAGTCCATCACGGGCCATGTTCTAATGATATTATTATTATGTTCTAGTCCATCACAGGCCATGTTCTAATGATATTAGTATATGTTCTAGTCCATCACAGGCCATGTTCTAATGATATTATTATGTTCTAGTCCATCACAGGCCATGTTCTAATGATATTAGTATATGTTCTAGTCCATCACAGGCCATGTTCTAATGATATTATTATTATGTTCTAGTCCATCACAGGCCATGTTCTAATGATATTATTATGTTCTAGTCCATCACAGGCCATGTTCTAATGATATTATTATGTTCTAGTCCATCACAGGCCATGTTCTAATGATATTTTTATGTTCTAGTCCATCACGGGCCATGTTCTAATGATATTATTATTATGTTCTAGTCCATCACAGGCCATGTTCTAATGATATTAGTATATGTTCTAGTCCATCACAGGCCATGTTCTAATGATATTATTATGTTCTAGTCCATCACAGGCCATGTTCTAATGATATTATTATGTTCTAGTCCATCACAGGCCATGTTCTAATGATATTATTATGTTCTAGTCCATCACAGGCCATGTTCTAATGATATTATTATGTTCTAGTCCATCACAGGCCATGTTCTAATGATATTATTACGTTCTAGTCCATCACAGGCCATGTTCTAATGATATTATTATGTTCTAGTCCATCACAGGCCATGTTCTAATGATATTATTATGTTCTAGTCCATCACAGGCCATGTTCTAATGATATTATTATGTTCTAGTCCATCACAGGCCATGTTCTAATGATATTATTATGTTCTAGTCCATCACAGGCCATGTTCTAATGATATTATTATGTTCTAGTCCATCACAGGCCATGTTCTAATGATATTAGTATATGTTCTAGTCCATCACAGGCCATGTTCTAATGATAGTATTATTATGTTCTAGTCCATCACAGGCCATGTTCTAATGATATTATTATGTTCTAGTCCATCACAGGCCATGTTCTAATGATATTATTATGTTCTAGTCCATCACGGGCCATGTTCTAATGATATTATTATGTTCTAGTCCATCACAGGCCATGTTCTAATGATATTATTATGTTCTAGTCCATCACGGGCCATGTTCTAATGATATTATTATGTTCTAGTCCATCACAGGCCATGTTCTAATGATATTAGTATATGTTCTAGTCCATCACAGGCCATGTTCTAATGATATTATTATGTTCTAGTCCATCACAGGCCATGTTCTAATGATATTATTATGTTCTAGTCCATCACAGGCCATGTTCTAATGATATTATTATGTTCTAGTCCATCACAGGCCATGTTCTAATGATATTAGTATATGTTCTAGTCCATCACAGGCCATGTTCTAATGATATTATTATGTTCTAGTCCATCACGGGCCATGTTCTAATGATATTATTATGTTCTAGTCCATCACAGGCCATGTTCTAATGATATTATTATGTTCTAGTCCATCACAGGCCATGTTCTAATGATATTATTATGTTCTAGTCCATCACAGGCCATGTTCTAATGATATTATTATGTTCTAGTCCATCACAGGCCATGTTCTAATGATATTATTATTATGTTCTAGTCCATCACAGGCCATGTTCTAATGACATTATTAAATGTTCTAGTCCATCACAGGCCATGTTCTAATGATATTATTATGTTCTAGTCCATCACAGGCCATGTTCTAATGATATTATTATGTTCTAGTCCATCACAGGCCATGTTCTAATGATATTATTATGTTCTAGTCCATCACAGGCCATGTTCTAATGATATTATTACGTTCTAGTCCATCACAGGCCATTTTCTAATGATATTATTATGTTCTAGTCCATCACAGGTCATGTTCTAATGATATTATTATGTTCTAGTCCATCACAGGCCATGTTCTAATGATATTATTATGTTCTAGTCCATCACGGGCCATGTTCTAATGATATTATTATGTTCTAGTCCATCACGGGCCATGTTCTAATGATATTATTATTATGTTCTAGTCCATCACAGGCCATGTTCTAATGATATTAGTATATGTTCTAGTCCATCACAGGCCATGTTCTAATAATATTATTATGTTCTAGTCCATCACAGGCCATGTTCTAATGATATTATTATGTTCTAGTCCATCACAGGCCATGTTCTAATGATATTACTATGTTCTAGTCCATCACAGGCCATGTTCTAATGATATTATTATGTTCTAGTCCATCACAGGCCATGTTCTAATAATATTATTATGTTCTAGTCCATCACAGGCCATGTTCTAATGACATTATTAAATGTTCTAGTCCATCACAGGCCATGTTCTAATGATATTATTATGTTCTAGTCCATCACAGGCCATGTTCTAATGATATTAGTATATGTTCTAGTCCATCAAAGGCCATGTTCTAATGATATTATTATGTTCTAGTCCATCACAGGCCATGTTCTAATGAAATTATTATGTTCTAGTCCATCACAGGCCATGTTCTAATGATATTATTATGTTCTAGTCCATCAAAGGCCATGTTCTAATGATATTATTATGTTCTAGTCCATCACAGGCCATGTTCTAATGATATTAGTATATGTTCTAGTCCATCACAGGCCATGTTCTAATGATATTATTATTATGTTCTAGTCCATCACAGGCCATGTTCTAATGATATTATTATGTTCTAGTCCATCACAGGCCATGTTCTAATGATATTATTATGTTCTAGTCCATCACAGGCCATGTTCTAATGATATTAGTATATGTTCTAGTCCATCACAGGCCATGTTCTAATGATATTATTATGTTCTAGTCCATCACAGGCCATGTTCTAATGATATTATTATGTTCTAGTCCATCACAGGCCATGTTCTAATGATATTATTATGTTCTAGTCCATCACAGGCCATGTTCTAATGATATTATTATGTTCTAGTCCATCACGGGCCATGTTCTAATGATATTATTATGTTCTAGTCCATCACAGGCCATGTTCTAATGATATTATTATGTTCTAGTCCATCACAGGCCATGTTCTAATGATATTATTATGTTCTAGTCCATCACGGGCCATGTTCTAATGATATTATTATTATGTTCTAGTCCATCACAGGCCATGTTCTAATGACATTATTAAATGTTCTAGTCCATCACAGGCCATGTTCTAATGATATTATTATGTTCTAGTCCATCACAGGCCATGTTCTAATGACATTATTAAATGTTCTAGTCCATCACAGGCCATGTTCTAATGATATTATTATGTTCTAGTCCATCACAGGTCATGTTCTAATGATATTATTATGTTCTAGTCCATCACAGGCCATGTTCTAATGATATTAGTATATGTTCTAGTCCATCACAGGCCATGTTCTAATGATATTATTATGTTCTAGTCCATCACAGGCCATGTTCTAATGATATTATTATGTTCTAGTCCATCACAGGCCATGTTCTAATGATATTATTATGTTCTAGTCCATCACAGGCCATGTTCTAATGATATTAGTATATGTTCTAGTCCATCACAGGCCATGTTCTAATGATATTATTATGTTCTAGTCCATCACAGGCCATGTTCTAATGATATTATTATATGTTCTAGTCCATCACAGGCCATGTTCTAATGATATTATTATGTTCTAGTCCATCACAGGCCATGTTCTAATGATATTATTATGTTCTAGTCCATCACAGGCCATGTTCTAATGATATTATTATGTTCTAGTCCATCACAGGCCATGTTCTAATGATATTATTATGTTCTAGTCCATCACAGGCCATGTTCTAATGATATTATTATGTTCTAGTCCATCACAGGCCATGTTCTAATGATATTAGTATATGTTCTAGTCCATCACAGGCCATGTTCTAATGATATTATTATGTTCTAGTCCATCACAGGCCATGTTCTAATGATATTATTATGTTCTAGTCCATCACAGGCCATGTTCTAATGATATTATTATGTTCTAGTCCATCACAGGCCATGTTCTAATGATATTATTATGTTCTAGTCCATCACAGGCCATGTTCTAATGATATTATTATGTTCTAGTCCATCACAGGCCATGTTCTAATGATATTATTATGTTCTAGTCCATCACAGGCCATGTTCTAATGATATTATTATGTTCTAGTCCATCACAGGCCATGTTCTAATGATATTTTTATGTTCTAGTCCATCACGGGCCATGTTCTAATGATATTATTATTATGTTCTAGTCCATCACAGGCCATGTTCTAATGATATTAGTATATGTTCTAGTCCATCACAGGCCATGTTCTAATGATATTATTATGTTCTAGTCCATCACAGGCCATGTTCTAATGATATTAGTATATGTTCTAGTCCATCACAGGCCATGTTCTAATGATATTATTATTATGTTCTAGTCCATCACAGGCCATGTTCTAATGATATTATTATGTTCTAGTCCATCACAGGCCATGTTCTAATGATATTATTATGTTCTAGTCCATCACAGGCCATGTTCTAATGATATTTTTATGTTCTAGTCCATCACGGGCCATGTTCTAATGATATTATTATTATGTTCTAGTCCATCACAGGCCATGTTCTAATGATATTAGTATATGTTCTAGTCCATCACAGGCCATGTTCTAATGATATTATTATGTTCTAGTCCATCACAGGCCATGTTCTAATGATATTATTATGTTCTAGTCCATCACAGGCCATGTTCTAATGATATTATTATGTTCTAGTCCATCACAGGCCATGTTCTAATGATATTATTATGTTCTAGTCCATCACAGGCCATGTTCTAATGATATTATTACGTTCTAGTCCATCACAGGCCATGTTCTAATGATATTATTATGTTCTAGTCCATCACAGGCCATGTTCTAATGATATTATTATGTTCTAGTCCATCACAGGCCATGTTCTAATGATATTATTATGTTCTAGTCCATCACAGGCCATGTTCTAATGATATTATTATGTTCTAGTCCATCACAGGCCATGTTCTAATGATATTATTATGTTCTAGTCCATCACAGGCCATGTTCTAATGATATTAGTATATGTTCTAGTCCATCACAGGCCATGTTCTAATGATAGTATTATTATGTTCTAGTCCATCACAGGCCATGTTCTAATGATATTATTATGTTCTAGTCCATCACAGGCCATGTTCTAATGATATTATTATGTTCTAGTCCATCACGGGCCATGTTCTAATGATATTATTATGTTCTAGTCCATCACAGGCCATGTTCTAATGATATTATTATGTTCTAGTCCATCACGGGCCATGTTCTAATGATATTATTATGTTCTAGTCCATCACAGGCCATGTTCTAATGATATTAGTATATGTTCTAGTCCATCACAGGCCATGTTCTAATGATATTATTATGTTCTAGTCCATCACAGGCCATGTTCTAATGATATTATTATGTTCTAGTCCATCACAGGCCATGTTCTAATGATATTATTATGTTCTAGTCCATCACAGGCCATGTTCTAATGATATTAGTATATGTTCTAGTCCATCACAGGCCATGTTCTAATGATATTATTATGTTCTAGTCCATCACGGGCCATGTTCTAATGATATTATTATGTTCTAGTCCATCACAGGCCATGTTCTAATGATATTATTATGTTCTAGTCCATCACAGGCCATGTTCTAATGATATTATTATGTTCTAGTCCATCACAGGCCATGTTCTAATGATATTATTATGTTCTAGTCCATCACAGGCCATGTTCTAATGATATTATTATTATGTTCTAGTCCATCACAGGCCATGTTCTAATGACATTATTAAATGTTCTAGTCCATCACAGGCCATGTTCTAATGATATTATTATGTTCTAGTCCATCACAGGCCATGTTCTAATGATATTATTATGTTCTAGTCCATCACAGGCCATGTTCTAATGATATTATTATGTTCTAGTCCATCACAGGCCATGTTCTAATGATATTATTACGTTCTAGTCCATCACAGGCCATTTTCTAATGATATTATTATGTTCTAGTCCATCACAGGTCATGTTCTAATGATATTATTATGTTCTAGTCCATCACAGGCCATGTTCTAATGATATTATTATGTTCTAGTCCATCACGGGCCATGTTCTAATGATATTATTATGTTCTAGTCCATCACGGGCCATGTTCTAATGATATTATTATTATGTTCTAGTCCATCACAGGCCATGTTCTAATGATATTAGTATATGTTCTAGTCCATCACAGGCCATGTTCTAATAATATTATTATGTTCTAGTCCATCACAGGCCATGTTCTAATGATATTATTATGTTCTAGTCCATCACAGGCCATGTTCTAATGATATTACTATGTTCTAGTCCATCACAGGCCATGTTCTAATGATATTATTATGTTCTAGTCCATCACAGGCCATGTTCTAATAATATTATTATGTTCTAGTCCATCACAGGCCATGTTCTAATGACATTATTAAATGTTCTAGTCCATCACAGGCCATGTTCTAATGATATTATTATGTTCTAGTCCATCACAGGCCATGTTCTAATGATATTAGTATATGTTCTAGTCCATCAAAGGCCATGTTCTAATGATATTATTATGTTCTAGTCCATCACAGGCCATGTTCTAATGAAATTATTATGTTCTAGTCCATCACAGGCCATGTTCTAATGATATTATTATGTTCTAGTCCATCAAAGGCCATGTTCTAATGATATTATTATGTTCTAGTCCATCACAGGCCATGTTCTAATGATATTAGTATATGTTCTAGTCCATCACAGGCCATGTTCTAATGATATTATTATTATGTTCTAGTCCATCACAGGCCATGTTCTAATGATATTATTATGTTCTAGTCCATCACAGGCCATGTTCTAATGATATTATTATGTTCTAGTCCATCACAGGCCATGTTCTAATGATATTAGTATATGTTCTAGTCCATCACAGGCCATGTTCTAATGATATTATTATGTTCTAGTCCATCACAGGCCATGTTCTAATGATATTATTATGTTCTAGTCCATCACAGGCCATGTTCTAATGATATTATTATGTTCTAGTCCATCACAGGCCATGTTCTAATGATATTATTATGTTCTAGTCCATCACGGGCCATGTTCTAATGATATTATTATGTTCTAGTCCATCACAGGCCATGTTCTAATGATATTATTATGTTCTAGTCCATCACAGGCCATGTTCTAATGATATTATTATGTTCTAGTCCATCACGGGCCATGTTCTAATGATATTATTATTATGTTCTAGTCCATCACAGGCCATGTTCTAATGACATTATTAAATGTTCTAGTCCATCACAGGCCATGTTCTAATGATATTATTATGTTCTAGTCCATCACAGGCCATGTTCTAATGACATTATTAAATGTTCTAGTCCATCACAGGCCATGTTCTAATGATATTATTATGTTCTAGTCCATCACAGGTCATGTTCTAATGATATTATTATGTTCTAGTCCATCACAGGCCATGTTCTAATGATATTAGTATATGTTCTAGTCCATCACAGGCCATGTTCTAATGATATTATTATGTTCTAGTCCATCACAGGCCATGTTCTAATGATATTATTATGTTCTAGTCCATCACAGGCCATGTTCTAATGATATTAGTATATGTTCTAGTCCATCACAGGCCATGTTCTAATGATATTATTATTATGTTCTAGTCCATCACAGGCCATGTTCTAATGATATTATTATTATGTTCTAGTCCATCACAGGCCATGTTCTAATGATATTAGTATATGTTCTAGTCCATCACGGGCCATGTTCTAATGATATTATTATGTTCTAGTCCATCACAGGCCATGTTCTAATGATATTATTATGTTCTAGTCCATCACAGGCCATGTTCTAATGATATTATTATGTTCTAGTCCATCACGGGCCATGTTCTAATGATATTATTATGTTCTAGTCCATCACAGGCCATGTTCTAATGATATTATTATGTTCTAGTCCATCACAGGCCATGTTCTAATGATATTATTATGTTCTAGTCCATCACAGGCCATGTTCTAATGATATTATTATGTTCTAGTCCATCACGGGCCATGTTCTAATGATATTATTATTATGTTCTAGTCCATCACAGGCCATGTTCTAATGACATTATTAAATGTTCTAGTCCATCACAGGCCATGTTCTAATGATATTATTATGTTCTAGTCCATCACAGGCCATGTTCTAATGATATTATTATTATGTTCTAGTCCATCACAGGCCATGTTCTAATGATATTATTATTATGTTCTAGTCCATCACAGGCCATGTTCTAATGATATTAGTATATGTTCTAGTCCATCACAGGCCATGTTCTAATGACATTATTAAATGTTCTAGTCCATCACAGGCCGTGTTCTAATGATATTATTATGTTCTAGTCCATCACAGGCCATGTTCTAATGATATTAGTATATGTTCTAGTCCATCACAGGCCATGTTCTAATGATATTATTATTATGTTCTAGTCCATCACAGGCCATGTTCTAATGATATTATTATGTTCTAGTCCATCACAGGTCATGTTCTAATGATATTATTATGTTCTAGTCCATCACAGGCCATGTTCTAATGATATTATTATGTTCTAGTCCATCACGGGCCATGTTCTAATGATATTATTATGTTCTAGTCCATCACGGGCCATGTTCTAATGATATTATTATTATGTTCTAGTCCATCACAGGCCATGTTCTAATGATATTAGTATATGTTCTAGTCCATGTTCTAATAATATTATTATGTTCTAGTCCATCACAGGCCATGTTCTAATGATATTATTATGTTCTAGTCCATCACAGGCCATGTTCTAATGATATTTTTATGTTCTAGTCCATCACAGGCCATGTTCTAATGATATTATTATGTTCTAGTCCATCACAGGCCATGTTCTAATAATATTATTATGTTCTAGTCCATCACAGGCCATGTTCTAATGACATTATTAAATGTTCTAGTCCATCACAGGCCATGTTCTAATGATATTATTATGTTCTAGTCCATCACAGGCCATGTTCTAATGATATTATTATGTTCTAGTCCATCACAGGCCATGTTCTAATGATATTATTATTATGTTCTAGTCCATCACAGGCCATGTTCTAATGATATTAGTATATGTTCTAGTCCATCACAGGCCATGTTCTAATGACATTATTAAATGTTCTAGTCCATCACAGGCCATGTTCTAATGATATTATTATGTTCTAGTCCATCACAGGCCATGTTCTAATGATATTAGTATATGTTCTAGTCCATCACAGGCCATGTTCTAATGATATTATTATTATGTTCTAGTCCATCACAGGCCATGTTCTAATGATATTATTATGTTCTAGTCCATCACAGGTCATGTTCTAATGATATTATTATGTTCTAGTCCATCACAGGCCATGTTCTAATGATATTATTATGTTCTAGTCCATCACGGGCCATGTTCTAATGATATTATTATGTTCTAGTCCATCACGGGCCATGTTCTAATGATATTATTATTATGTTCTAGTCCATCACAGGCCATGTTCTAATGATATTAGTATATGTTCTAGTCCATGTTCTAATAATATTATTATGTTCTAGTCCATCACAGGCCATGTTCTAATGATAGTATTATGTTCTAGTCCATCACAGGCCATGTTCTAATAATATTATTATGTTCTAGTCCATCACAGGCCATGTTCTAATGACATTATTAAATGTTCTAGTCCATCACAGGCCATGTTCTAATGATATTATTATGTTTTAGTCCATCACAGGCCATGTTCTAATGATATTAGTATATGTTCTAGTCCATCACAGGCCATGTTCTAATGATATTATTATGTTCTAGTCCATCACAGGCCATGTTCTAATGATATTATTATGTTCTAGTCCATCACAGGCCATGTTCTAATGATATTAGTATATGTTCTAGTCCATCACAGGCCATGTTCTAATGATATTATTATTATGTTCTAGTCCATCACAGGCCATGTTCTAATGATATTATTATGTTCTAGTCCATCACAGGCCATGTTCTAATGATATTATTATGTTCTAGTCCATCACGGGCCATGTTCTAATGATATTATTATTATGTTCTAGTCCATCACAGGCCATGTTCTAATGACATTATTAAATGTTCTAGTCCATCACAGGCCATGTTCTAATGATATTATTATGTTCTAGTCCATCACGGGCCATGTTCTAATGATATTAGTATATGTTCTAGTCCATCACAGGCCATGTTCTAATGATATTATTATTATGTTCTAGTCCATCACAGGCCATGTTCTAATGATATTATTATGTTCTAGTCCATCACAGGCCATGTTCTAATGATATTAGTATATGTTCTAGTCCATCACAGGCCATGTTCTAATGATATTATTATGTTCTAGTCCATCACAGGCCATGTTCTAATGATATTATTATGTTCTAGTCCATCACAGGCCATGTTCTAATGATATTAGTATATGTTCTAGTCCATCACAGGCCATGTTCTAATGATATTATTATTATCTAGTCCATCACAGGGCATGTTCTAATGATATTATTATGTTCTAGTCCATCACAGGGCATGTTCTAATGATATTATTATGTTCTAGTCCATCACAGGCCATGTTCTAATGATATTATTATGTTCTAGTCCATCACAGGCCATGTTCTAATGATATTATTATGTTCTAGTCCATCACAGGCCATGTTCTAATGATATTATTATGTTCTAGTCCATCACAGGCCATGTTCTAATGATATTATTACGTTCTAGTCCATCACAGGCCATGTTCTAATGATATTAGTAAATGTTCTAGTCCATCACGGGCCATGTTCTAATGATATTAGTATATGTTCTAGTCCATCACAGGCCATGTTCTAATGATATTATTATTATGTTCTAGTCCATCACAGGCCATGTTCTAATGATATTATTATGTTCTAGTCCATCACAGGCCATGTTCTAATGATATTAGTATATGTTCTAGTCCATCACAGGCCATGTTCTAATGATATTATTATGTTCTAGTCCATCACAGGCCATGTTCTAATGATATTATTATGTTCTAGTCCATCACGGGCCATGTTCTAATGATATTATTATTATGTTCTAGTCCATCACAGGCCATGTTCTAATGATATTATTATGTTCTAGTCCATCACAGGCCATGTTCTAATGACATTATTAAATGTTCTAGTCCATCACAGGCCATGTTCTAATGATATTATTATGTTCTAGTCCATCACAGGCCATATTCTAATGATATTATTATGTTCTAGTCCATCACAGGCCATGTTCTAATGATATTATTATGTTCTAGTCCATCACAGGTCATGTTGTAATGATATTATTATGTTCTAGTCCATCACAGGCCATGTTCTAATGATATTATTATTATGTTCTAGTCCATCACAGGCCATGTTCTAATGACATTATTAAATGTTCTAGTCCATCACAGGCCATGTTCTAATGATATTATTATGTTCTAGTCCATCACAGGCCATATTCTAATGATATTATTATGTTCTAGTCCATCACAGGCCATGTTCTAATGATATTATTATGTTCTAGTCCATCACAGGCCATGTTCTAATGATATTATTATGTTCTAGTCCATCACAGGCCATGTTCTAATGATATTATTATTATGTTCTAGTCCATCACAGGCCATGTTCTAATGATATTATTATTATGTTCTAGTCCATCACAGGCCATGTTCTAATTATATTAGTATATGTTCTAGTCCATCACAGGCCATGTTCTAATGACATTATTAAATGTTCTAGTCCATCACAGGCCATGTTCTAATGATATTATTATGTTCTAGTCCATCACAGGCCATGTTCTAATGATATTAGTATATGTTCTAGTCCATCACAGGCCATGTTCTAATGATATTATTATTATGTTCTAGTCCATCACAGGCCATGTTCTAATGATATTATTATGTTCTAGTCCATCACAGGTCATGTTCTAATGATATTATTATGTTCTAGTCCATCACAGGCCATGTTCTAATGATATTATTATGTTCTAGTCCATCACGGGCCATGTTCTAATGATATTATTATGTTCTAGTCCATCACGGGCCATGTTCTAATGATATTATTATTATGTTCTAGTCCATCACAGGCCATGTTCTAATGATATTAGTATATGTTCTAGTCCATGTTCTAATAATATTATTATGTTCTAGTCCATCACAGGCCATGTTCTAATGATATTATTATGTTCTAGTCCATCACAGGCCATGTTCTAATGATATTTTTATGTTCTAGTCCATCACAGGCCATGTTCTAATGATATTATTATGTTCTAGTCCATCACAGGCCATGTTCTAATAATATTATTATGTTCTAGTCCATCACAGGCCATGTTCTAATGACATTATTAAATGTTCTAGTCCATCACAGGCCATGTTCTAATGATATTATTATGTTCTAGTCCATCACAGGCCATGTTCTAATGATATTAGTATATGTTCTAGTCCATCACAGGCCATGTTCTAATGATATTATTATTATGTTCTAGTCCATCACAGGCCATGTTCTAATGATATTATTATGTTCTAGTCCATCACAGGCCATGTTCTAATGATATTAGTATATGTTCTAGTCCATCACAGGCCATGTTCTAATGATATTATTATTATGTTCTAGTCCATCACAGGCCATGTTCTAATGATATTATTATGTTCTAGTCCATCACAGGCCATGTTCTAATGATATTATTATTATGTTCTAGTCCATCACAGGCCATGTTCTAATGATATTAGTATATGTTCTAGTCCATCACAGGCCATGTTCTAATGATATTATTATTATGTTCTAGTCCATCACAGGCCATGTTCTAATGATATTATTATGTTCTAGTCCATCACAGGCCATGTTCTAATGATATTAGTATATGTTCTAGTCCATCACAGGCCATGTTCTAATGATATTATTATGTTCTAGTCCATCACAGGCCATGTTCTAATGATATTATTATGTTCTAGTCCATCACGGGCCATGTTCTAATGATATTATTATTATGTTCTAGTCCATCACAGGCCATGTTCTAATGATATTATTATGTTCTAGTCCATCACAGGCCATGTTCTAATGATATTATTATGTTCTAGTCCATCACAGGCCATGTTCTAATGATATTAGTACATGTTCTAGTCCATCACAGGCCATGTTCTAATGATATTATTATGTTCTAGTCCATCACAGGCCATGTTCTAATGATATTATTATGTTCTAGTCCATCACGGGCCATGTTCTAATGATATTATTATGTTCTAGTCCATCACAGGCCATGTTCTAATGATATTATTATTATGTTCTAGTCCATCACAGGCCATGTTCTAATGATATTATTATGTTCTAGTCCATCACAGGCCATGTTCTAATGATATTATTATGTTCTAGTCCATCACAGGCCATGTTCTAATGATATTATTATTATGTTCTAGTCCATCACAGGCCATGTTCTAATGATATTATTATGTTCTAGTCCATCACAGGCCATGTTCTAATGATATTATTATATGTTCTAGTCCATCACAGGCCATGTTCTAATGATATTATTATATGTTCTAGTCCATCACAGGCCATGATTCTGTGCTTTATTTGTCCTATCATCTCAAGATCTCAGTGATTACACATATTTTCGACCCACTGCCTCCCTAAGTGTCTGTGTATTTGAAAGATGAAAGGAGGACAGACGAGTCATAGACTATGGGAACACAGAGAGAGAAGAGAGAAGAGAGAAAAGAGAGAAGAGATAGAGAGAGAGAGAGAGAGAGAGATATCCAAGTCACCGGTTTGCTGTAGCATTTAGATGCAAATAAACCAATAAAACAAAAGATGCCCTTGTGAGCACCTGGAAATGTACCTGGTACTTTCATCCCACCACCCCTTGGTTTCATTCATCATCTCTGTGATGTGGGTGATTTAGTGGAACCATCAGATCCCCACAGAGAGAGAGAGCTCTGAATCATAGCTGCATTAGAGGCTTATTAAACAGGCTGACTGCTATTGATGTGTTTTTTTCTCTCAAAGCTCAACTTTGGCTGGGCTGGAAACAACACAAGTGTCTTGGACAATGATATAATAAATCCCTCTCACACACTTTCAACACTAGCCAGGCTGTATAGGTGTGTTTTTTTTAAAGGCCACTTGCTGTCCTTTATGGCAACATCAAAAAACTGTTCAAAAACCCAAATGATGTCATATTCTGCAGTAGTTGCTCTGGGCCTGTATTCGTAAAGCATTTCAGAGTAGAAGTGCTGATCTAGGATCAGGTCTCCCTGTCTATGTAATCTTAGTCATGATCTAAAAGGAGAAACTGATCCTATAGCAGCACTCCTACTCTGTGATTCTGTGAATTTGGTACTGGTTACATTTGCATTGAAGTAGACAAAGCCCCTCAGGAGGAACTGATCATGTCAAATGTAAGTGGAAACTCATACAATTCCTCTGCTCAATGTGATAGGATTAGAAACCCCCCACCCCTTCATCCTATCCTCACCCACAGAGCATCCATTTGATCTGCACATTCTATCACATCCTTCTATTGTAACCCCCCAATGAAATAACTTACGGTATTGTTCTAAAGAGCCCCATTGAAGTGTTGTACCATTCCAACAAATTGAATTAAAACTACACAGACACATAAAGTCCTCTTCGTCTCACAGTAGTGAAATAGAAACACCGTTTGTTGCAGAATGAAATAAGCATAATAAGTAGGATATCTTAAAACACACTCAATCTTTGTCAGACCTTCCAAGCCCAAGTGATACCCATTCACCTGTCTCACATGCTGAAGAGACGTTTCAGTTGAATTACATTCAGTTGGACAACTGACTAGGTATCTCCCTTTCCCCCCAATACTAGACATAGGGGGGAAAATGCTATAAAAACAAAGGTTGCTAAATGTCACAATGAAAACAAGTATTTAAAGCAACAAAAACTACGCATTCACCGAAGCAACAAAAACCTTCCATCATTCTCACATCTACAATGCTTATATAATAACACAGGTATAACCCATGTAATAACGGTATTCCCTTTTTGGGGTTTCCTATTCATTGTAATAAAAATGGCCTACAATGTAAAATAACATTGAGCACCTGGAATAGTGTAATACTGTATAAATCAGACCAATTGTCTCAATTTCCCAACCACCTATAGTGGCAAAACAGGATATACAACACAGAGCATTATGGGTATTGTAGTGCATCATGATACACAGCCTTACCAGGTTCTCTGCAGAGGTAGGAGTAGAAGCCTTCAGACTTGAGCATGATGAGCAGGGAGCCCCAGCCCAGCAGCACAGCAGAGAACAGCAGGTTCTCTATGACCGCAGTCACAGCCATCCACCAGCGCCTGGAGAAGGCTGTGGCCAGGGAGGGTGCCATCTTCACGAGGAGACGAGGGGCACAACGAGGCTCGTAGAACGAAGGAGGGCTGGTGGCCTGGAAGATAAGGTCGATACATATTAAGGGTCAGGTCTAAGAGTGTGAAGAGACACATTTGGTAGTTGTTTGACATTCATACTATAAGAAACTGTATATGAGTTGGTGTGGGATACATCAGAGGTAGCCAATACATAAGGGAGATATACCCACTTACGCTAAAGTCACTGGGCTTCCCTTGTCTTTATCCTTGTAGGTTAATAATTTGTCACTATCACAAAACAGCTGAGCTCTTCAATTTGAGTGCCTGGACTACAAACAAAAACTCTACTCATGTCCCAAAACACCGCCCCAGCTCCCTCTGATTGGCAGATAGTTTCCTGGACCTCTACCATTGGCTGCATATTAATAACGTTACCAAGGATGACTCCACGTGAGGCCAAGATCCCGCCGGTTCGAACCAGTGCGGCGCGAGATTCTCAGCAATGAGAACGTTTTGTTCCCATCTTCACCCGACATCAATACATGCCTATGGGCTAACAGTGTTACGTAATATATAATGACGAGGATACGTTGCCCGTACTAAGCCTATGTTTCAGGCTACATTTTGTGATATTCATATTTTGTCAAATTCATTCCAAAATAATTGTATGACCAGCGGTGAACAACAGACCCACTGGCCAACTAACCATTAGACATGCATTGCATACTATATTAGTCTATGAGGTGGTATTCGTTTTCTCGTGATTCCACAGTCATTTTATTTTTTTACTACATATTAGACTATTAATGTTGGTTATTTTATTGATATGTGTGAAGGTCAGGTCCTCAGCACTATTGACACTGTGTATTAAGCCTATATTTGGATTCGCCGTGTCCTTGTGAGGTTCTTAAACAATAGCAGCATGTTGCGGGAAATGAGCAGCCCTGTAAACTGGTCTGAGCTGGACTGAAATATATCAGCCCTCTCAATGCGCCTCCTGCACCCCACCCCATCTCTTTCGCACGAAAATCAGCTGTTCAGTATCGGAAACACAGCACGCAGTGCATAGGAATAGTCTCACCGTTCGCAACAAAACTGCAATTAGCCTACAGCTTCCATGCAGTTTCACAAATCTCAATGTCCTTTGTTGCTGCTGTTTTGGCAGCAACGACATTGTATGGTTTCACTATTATTATGAAGCACAATGTTATTGTTATTACTAAAAATATTAATAAATGGGCACACAGGTAAGGACAGTTATCTAATATGGCCGTACTTCGTTGCAAAGCAAATATCCCTATGGACATTAAAAATATTAAACTCTTAAACTCAATCTGTAGAAATGCTAAATAAAATCATGATAAAATGACACTGTGAAAAAGTCAACTGCATGCTGTTATTTCCCTAAAATCATTGAAAATAAAGCGTTGCAAACGGTGTATTGGCGGCCCAAGCAAAACACCATAAACAAAAACATAACTGGGACGATCACCCTATTAAATCACGTGCACTAGACCATATGTAACAGTAAAGTTGCTATATTGAAAACTAACAGCACTGCAAGCAACAATAAACACCTCATGTAACAACATCAAATTCATAGTATAACTGACTCATACGGTCCTTGATAGGCCTATAGTCATTTTAAGAGAACTTTAAATTGGAACATTGTTGCATGTTTTGTCTCGGGTATCCAGTCTACATCATTTCAGGCCCGGCTACGAAGATATGACAAAATATATATATATATATATAGTTTTTTCAGTGATCAATTTTCAATAAAAGCAAAGTAGAGAATTTACAGATTCCTCCCCTTAGAATAACAGTAGAGCATCCCTAAAGTGCGGTACCATACCTGAGTGTCTGGAACCAAGAACAAGGTCGCCTGCCTCTCCTCTGACTGGACTCTGTCTTTGTATTAAAATCTATAGTTGTTATTCTCAAAACAACAAATAACATCTATATACTGTAGACTTGATGCTAATTGTTTCTTTGCATTCTTTGCATCAACATTTCTCTTTCAACGCCGATTCCTGCTTTTATTTTCGCACCGAAAGCTGCACAAACAAGCCTGCGTCTCCATTGGCCAGGCCCCGAGCTAGAGAAGAGCTCAAACCAATCAGAGAGCGCTTAAATTATTAAATAAATAATTGGTACAAACAGCCAGCTAATGTTTTGACACAGAAGACGTGGTGTTATGGCAAATAATATGAATTTAAATAAGGACTTGCACGCATTGTTTTATTTTCAATTACATGTCGAGGTTCGTACATTGTCTAGTCTAATTATAGATAAAACTAAAATAGCAAACTTGTTTATGGTTGAGTTAAATGGGAAGCATTTTCCCGATGTTTTTAAAAAATATTTCCAGACAAACTTTTTCCAAAGTGCATAAAGGGATTATGAGTTTCTACCTTCACAGGTGACAAAGTATAGAATTCGATTTGTAGTAATAGTAGCACTGTCCCTGGGCATCACAAAAATCACCTTATGATTCAGGTACTTTACATCTTTTCCTTTTTCTATGGAAATGGAAACAAAGGATAATGACATGTCCCCATGGACCAGACTAGGAAGGATGCAAACAAAAACACTGCAGAAAAGTTTAAATTGATGGTGACATCTTGTGGTAGAATAAAGAAATACTCTCAATTTAATTTTGTCACCCTCAACTTAATACATTTCTATATTAATTCTAAGTAGTGAAATTTAGTTGGCTACCAACAAATTATTGTTAACCCCTTAATGCCCAACTTTGTTAGAGTGAACATGATCATCTACATTTTGCACATATGACCCTAGCCTTCCAGTAGGTCATGTGTATGCAGGTCTATTGCTCTCTGCTGGCCATCCATGGAAGTGCTGTTTAAACGTTTAAACTCGTTACTTGGAGGCGTTTCTGACAACACAAGAATGCAACCTGTTGGAAAAACGTGTAGACCTATTGCAGACGATTTCATTGACCTATGGCTCCATTCATTGACCTATTACAACCTGACAACCAAATATAAACTCTTAGTTCTTTGAACAAAAATAAGAATTAAATACTAATAACATCTTTCTTATATGTGCAAAAGTCCCATATCACACAAATGATAAACAACCACATCATCCACCAATGATAAAGTACTTGGAGTCTATCATCAGCAACAGGAAAGGCAGATGAAATCAGATGCACACTTTGATGTCCAGATGAGATGTGCTCCTGGCGAACTCCTTCAGCTTCCTGACTCCCTCCTTTGATAACTTATTGTCAAACATCCTGAGCAAAGAGACAAAGTCACAATGAAATATCAACATATGTCAAATATTATCTTGTTCAAATAGTAGGAAACTGAGCAGATAACAGTATCAATGCTAAGTCAACTAAATGAAAGATGTTAAGGTTACAGATGCTAAGATGTTAAGGTTACAGATGTTAAGATGTTAAGGTTACAGATGGGGTGGCAGGTAGCCTAGCGGTTAGAGTGTTGGGCCAGTAACCGAAAGGTTGCAAGATCAAATCCCCGAGCTGACAAGGTAAAAATCTGTTGTTCTGCCCCTGAACAAGTCAGTTAACCCACTGTTCCTAGGCCGTCATTGAAAATAAGAATTCGTTTTTAGCCGACTTGTCTAGTTAAATAAACGTAAAACATATATTTTTTTAAATGCATACCTCCAGATTGGATTTCAAATGTTTTAATTGGAGCATATATTGTTTTCACCTTTATTTAACCAGGTAGGCTAGTTGAGAACAAATTCTCATTTACAACGCCGATCTGGCCAAGATAAAGCAAAGCAGTGCGACACAAACAACAACTCAGGGTTACACATGGAATAAACATGCGTACAGTCAATAACACAATAGAAGAAAAAAAAGTATATATACAGTGTGTGCAAATGGCGTGAGGTGGTAAGGCAATAAATAGGCCATAGTAGCGAAGTAATCATATTTAGCAAATTAACACTGGAGTGATAGATGAGCAGATGATGATGTGCAAGTAGAAATACTGGTGTGCAAAAGAGCAGAAAAGTAAATAAAAACAATATGGGGATGAGGTAGGTAGATTGAGCGGGCAATTTACAGATGGGCTATGTACAGCTGCAGCGATCGGTTAGCTGCTCAGATAGCAGTTGTTTAAAGTTAGTGAGGGAAATATAAGTCTCCAGCTTCAGCGATTTTTGCAATTCGTTCCAGTCATTGGCAGGGTTAGTCTGGAAGGAGTTTACAGTCTAGCCAGACACCTAGGTATTTGCAGTTGTCCACATATTCTGAGTCAGAACCGTCCAGAGTAGATGCTAGTCGGGCGGGCGGGGGCGGGCAGCGAACGGTTGAAAAGCATGCATTTGGTTTTTACTAGTGTTTAAGTGCAGTCGGATGCCACGCAAGGAGTGTTGTATAGCATTGAAGCTCGTTTGGAGGTTAGTTAACACAGTGTCCAAAGAAGGGCCAGATGTATACAGAATGGTGTCGTCTGTGTAGAGGTGGAACCCTGTGGTACCCCCATAGAGACTGCCAGAGGTCCGGACAACAGGCCCTCCGATTTGACACACTGAACTCTGTCTGAGAGGTAGTTGGTGAACCAGGCAAGGCAGTCATTTGTGAAACCAAGGCTGTTGAGTCTACCGATTAGAATACGGTGATTGACAGAGTCGAAAGCCTTGGCCAGGTCGATGAAGATGGCTGCACAGTACTGTCTTTTATCGATGGCGGTTATGATATCGTTTAGTACCTTGAGCGTGGCTGAGGTGCACCTGTGACCGGCTCGGAAACCGGATTGCACAGCGGAGAAGGTACAGTGGGATTCAAAATGGTCAGTGATCTGTTTATTAACTTGGTTTTCGAAGACTTGAGAGACAAGGCAGGATGTACAGTATATAGGTCTATAACAGTTTGGGTTTAGAGTGTCACCCCCTTTGAAGAGAGGGATGACCACATGGTATAACATGGTATATACATGGTATAACAGAGTATGTGTGTGTATATACTGCTCACCAGAGATGTTCCAGAGTGGTATTCTCAGTCAGTGCTTCCATGAGGAGTTCTGCTCCCTTATCAGTAATCTGGTTGTCACGGAGCCTGAGGAACACAAAAACAAGTCTGTTGCTAATATTGTTTTACTTGACCAAAAGCCTATGGCCGAGGATCAATCCAAGACAGATTAATAACCTAGGTACAGTGATAGTGCACATCTGCGATCGTTTGAATCCTGGCCCTATTCTTGTAATTACCTAGTGTGAACTGACATGAGAATGTGAGAGAATTTGACCACAGATGTGTAACTAGGCTGTTTTTAACCGCAAAGGATGATATCTTTGATCGCAGTGCTTTCCCAACCTCACCTGACATCTTTAAGTGTATGATTGGTCCGCAGTAGATCCGACAGATAGCCCGCTCCCACATCGCCAATGTGATTGATGGCCATCCTTAAACCATGGAATGATGGCAGACAATGATTGGTGAGAGACTGCTTTATAATAGTTTTATTGAGTACCTGTAGCCTATCAGAGCATTGATATCCTGTGTTACCTGAGGTCGACCACTGTGTGGTTGTCTTTCAGCCCTTCTGTAAGCACCTTGAGTCCCTCACAACCCAGTCCTGTCCCCACCACCCTGGAAAAGGAACCATTCCACAGGGTTGTGTTCATTAGGGCATGCCATGGAAAACGTTTTAAACCGCTTTGCAACAGAAAATAAAAAATGAGTGCATGTAGTCCCTCCAAGGTGGTGATGTCAGTTGTTCTATCCAACTATTCTCTCTGCTTCAATTAGCCCTTATACTGTCCTCACCACAGTCTCTCGACACGGCAGTCCGGGCTCTGCAGGGCACAGGCTAACACAACTGCCCCCTCTGGACCCAGTGGATTCTGCCCTAGCCTTTATGAGGAACGAATACAGGAGATAAATACACAGGGTATTCAATCTCACGTATCAAGAAACAAATGCTGTTTGGAGAAAAATATAAATAACTTAATTTTTGAGTTTGGATTAAGCCTGATTTAAGGTGTTACACATGACTTAGCCCACCTGAGGGTGCTGAAGAGAGGGAGTACAGGCAACAGTCTGCACAGGCCCTCTGCGTCCAGCGCCTGGGCCTCCAGATTCAGATCCTGCAGGTCTGGGATCAGCTGCAGCAGGAAGGCCAGCTCGCTCCAGTCCCTCTTGGCTGGGCCAGACTGGTCTGGGACCTGTTGCTGGGCCAGGACCTGCAGCCAGGCTTGTAGACGCTGCGCCAGGCCTGGGTCCTGGGCCTCGTACAGGCAGTGGCACACGTTGACCTGCCTCTCTGGACTTAGTCTGCCACATTGGAGCTGGGAGTGGAGCAGGCTCAGGAGAAAGGGAGGGGTGAAAGGAGGAGGAGAAGGAGAGGGCAGGGATAGAGAGGAGGAAGAGAGAGATGGGAATATTTGTGATCTGCCTGGGAATAGTCCATCCAGGATGACACGGGTTTGAGGTACCAATAAGCCAGATACAAATCTAAGGAGAAAAATACAAAATAATCTAAAATTAATGTAGAGAAAAATAAGTTAAGACATTTTCTGAACGTTAATATGGGATGAAGTGAATTACAAAACAACACTACTTTTGTCTGTTTTTTTATGCACATATTATTTGACCTGCAGAAGAGGTCCATGTGACCAGACTGATGGTGTCCACCCCAGGAGAAAGCCTTCTTGATGTATCTGCGCAGGAGCCGTCTGGGCCTCAGGAGCTTATTAGCAGTGGAGGTTAACACTTTGTGCAGGGCGACTGGAAAAATGGCTACAACGACGGCTGACTTGAGGCCTAAGAACGGGTCTGAGCCGGAGAGGGCCTGCAGGACGTAATACAGAGCAGCCAGGAACTCCTGTACACTAGTGTGGAGGAAGTGGAAGCTCCTCTGGTAGGTGAGCGAGGCCCGGTCCTCTCGGAGGATCTCCACCAGGAAGGCCTTGGACAGCCCGCTGCAGTCCAGGGAGAAAGAGCTCAGATCAGCCTGGTCGAAGAGGAAGCGCCGCTCCAGTAGGCCCTGGAAGGCCAGGGCTCCCAGGTCTCTCAGCATGGGCCGCATCTCCTGTAGGACCCGCGGGGCCTCCTGGAGACGCTGCGGGCTGCAGCCTTCCTGACTGCGGCCCTCTCCGTGGAACACCAGGACGGACTTGAGGAAGCAGCAGTAGATCTCTGTGATGGTGATGGGCTTGACATCGCCGCTCATTAACGTCACACTGGGAACAGTGAAGGAGAAGATGGAAGGGGTTGGAGTGGCTTTTTCAGCGCTGTTGTTGGTGGTATCACTGGAGCCTGCTGGCGTTGTCCTAGCTGTACTGGGCAGAGTGGTGGTGGTGACTTGGCTAAAGTAGCTGGGGGCTCCGTCACGGAGGGCAGTGGAGACAATCCAGCAGAAGGCCGGTATACGACACATGAGCTGGAGGGGCTGGTAGGAGGAAACGTAGCCCCACACGGCAGAGGCCACCAGGGGAGAGCTGCAGCTCTGCTCAAAGTAGTGCCTCTGCTGGTCTGTGGAGAAGCCCAGGACGCTGTAGAGCTGGGTCACCAGCAGTGGAGGGACCTTGGAGACGGCGTGGGGCCGTGATGTGACCAGGATGGAGATACCGGGGAGGAGGTGACCCTTGATCAGGTTTACCACCATTTCCCCCATGCCCAGCCTCCGCTCCGGATCCGAGCACTTGGGACTCTGTTCAAAGTCCAGAGGGAAGCGGAACTCATCGAGCCCGTCCAAGATGAGCAGGATCCGGCCGGGTTGGGAGTCAACGACCCGGGCCAGAACAGGTTTGAGGTGGCTGTAGTGCACCAGAAGAAGCTCCTGCAAGCTCTGCGGCTCACTGAGCAGATTGAGCTCTCTGAAGGATAGGGACAGGACTATCTTCTGGGAGTCAAAGTCCCTGGCCCACTCATAAACCAGACGTATAACCACGGTGGTCTTCCCACTGCCAGCCACCCCCGAGAGCAGAGTCATATTGTCTCCTGGAACAGACAGCAGACTCTGGCAGACATCTTGAAAGGTACAGACCTGGTCCTGGCTCCGGAAGGCATCACCCACCATGGCTGCCTCGTGCTGGTGGTACTGCAGGGGAACAGAGTAGCCCACGCACCTGGACAACGTAATATCTGTAAAGGAACCAGGCTCATTAACGCTCTCTGAGCTACTAGTCCCGATCCTAAGGTAATCAACGGGACCGTGCTGCCTGCCTAATATGTCCTTGTGTTTCCTCAAGTGCTCCTGCATGTTGGTTGGACCAGAGTCACTGCTGCTGGTTCCAGTGCCCTCGGGTGGGATAGCAGCTAGCATAGACCCTGACTCTGTGTTGGCTCTCTGTGACTGTAGTACATGAAAGAAGGCTCGACAGGCTTCCTCTCCACGCCCGTGTAGCACATCCAGCAGAGTCCTCATGCAGTCCCTCTCCCCCGGGCGACCTCCCCCTCTCACCAGGCTGAGGTCCTCCTCAGTAAGAGCCCCTACCTGATAAAGAAGCTCCTGGAGGTGGGTGACATTTTGGCTCCAGCTCTCCACCAGTTGCACACGACGCTCCTGTAGTTCTATACTGCGTGGCCCCACCGCCATTATGGGGACTGGGGAGACTCACTCTTGCGGTGACTGGTTTACCAGAATATATTTGTCTATTGCCCACTTATTCAACAACATACAAGACTCGCAGGAGAAGTGGTTTGAATATGGAAGTGGTTCTTCCGCATTCCTTTCTGTAAATCGAGGCGTTGTTTACAGCATAAAATGGAGAAATACAGGTCCACATTGTCTCAGTTGTCATTTCAGAAAATAACATTAATACATTTTATTATGACTTCAAAACAGGATGTAGGCTTAAAAAGAATCATATGGCATGATAATATTAGTGTGACATTGTAGCTTAGGCTATAAAACAAACTTGTCAACTATAAATGTTGTGTTATTGAATTGTAATTATTAAGTTAACATAACTAGAAAATAAATATATATTTATTTGTAATATCGGACTTCCTAAAACAGACTTTAATCCGCTGAGTTTGCAAGATTCCATAATAACCTGTTGCCACTAAGATTACAATTTAATTTATTACACGTTATTACATGATTATTACAATAAAAGTTATGGCATCAGTGTCAAATGTGTCAAAAAAAAAGTCAGAACATAAAAGGTAGAATGATTGCTAAAAATAAACGTACCCCTTTTGAAAGTGAAACTATCTTAACTTTCCCGAATGATGAACCACTGATATACCTAGTCTATAAATGAACATTGATTAACAGCCAATGCCATGTTTTTAAATAACAGAACTATGACTAAAGCCTGGTGTGTTAGTTTTATACACCTATAGAGCAGAGAGACTATTCAAACTCAAGACTAGAGATAATGTCAAATTCCTCATCACAGCTGAGGATTGCGTCACTTCCTACTGTCCCTTGAGATCAAAACGTCATTTCAACATGTTGCAAGATGGTAGGTTTTAGCTGTTCTGGCTTGGGACTTATAATGACCGCACAGTAAAATTCAGAGTAAAGATTACTTGCATAATCTAGTTTTACTGTTAAAATGCATCAAATTATCAATGAAGGACATTTGTAATGAAGGACCCAGACAGAATAATATAATTTAAAGTTTATTTTTTACATTTTATCTTTAGCGTGTTGGTCTAATTCTACATGATGGTGCATACAGACACTCAGGACTGATAACTTGTGTATTGTAAATTAGTAAAAAATAGGATTTGGTTTGAAGACAGGCTTTATAGAGAAACTTCTATGACATTCTAAAAAGGAGGAATCCGATTTTTTTTGTATATATAGTTTTTACTCTGGAATAAGTGACATTGTCGAGGAGGTATTTGTCACAGAATTCCATACAAAACGGGTTGTAATTTCTATTAAACTCAAGGCACATTAGCAACACACAATTTTTTTGAACAAGTCTAAATGAATGTTACACTTACAAATCCTCACTTGGCTCAAATCTCTTATTAGAGCACAGAACACAATAGCCCGGTCCCAGATCTGTTTGCGCTGTCTGGCATTGGCAAGAGAGCACAGCCCGATCTGGGACCAGACTAACCAAGCACACATCTTCCACCAGGAAAATAATAACACTATAAATTGACATATAATCATACAACAGACAATTAACAGACATTTCATCAACTATTGCGTCTTTGGCTAGCGTCAGTGCAGTAGCACACCTTTAATTAGGCATATTGCACCTGTCATACCGTTCTTTCACTGGGTTGCCAGCTGTACACAGCTCAGAGGCTTGGTCATAGGAGGATGGGGGGGGGGGGGGGGGGCACTCAAGAGGCAAAGCAAAGGAAGAAGCAGCACAGAAACGTGAAGAGTGAAACGTTGCTCAGAAAGTCTGCTGGGGAGAGGTGTGTAGATTAAAACTCACATCTATGAACTGTAGTGTCACGTGGGTTATACCAACACACCTCTGGTTTGTTACAAAGATAGATAAGTGTTCCTGAGGATGTTACCGTTGATCCGTGTGCTTTCTGTGAAGAACACCCGTGGCTATGATGTATATGCTATGACGTAGGTATTAACACACCAGGAAGAGTCTCGATTGCATTTACTGCAGTGCATGGGGCCTCTTCTCTCTTGAAGGCCCTGTGTTCAGAAGTGCCAATCAAAACATTCAAAACATTGTTGAGAGGGCTGGGCTGTCGGTACGCCAGAAACAGTGAGGCTGTATTGTAGCGTAACACTGTAGACAGATTCTATATCAATATGTAGTGCATTCGTCTGTACCGTCGCCCCTGTCACAAAGGATAGCACAAAAATCGTCGGGAAAGTAATGGCAAATGTGTTAGAAGAAGTAGTGAACGTTGTCCCGACTAGTACTAGCCTGACGAGAGCTGCTACACTTACCCAGAGTACGGAAACGGCAGCCTGGAAACGCGACACAAAAGGAAAGCAAATGGATCATAGCGTGTTTTCCAAAAAGCTTCAATTCTAGAGGTCTAACTTGGAGTGAAGGGTAAGTGTGTGTGTGTGTGTGTGTGTGTGTGTGTACAGTATGCATGTCTCTCTCTCTGAATCGTCGTCTTCCAGGCCATCCTGAGGGTATACGAGACATCTGGCTCTAACGGAGGAGTCAAGGTCATCCCCAAAGTGTCATTGTTTAATTGGTGTATCAACATATAAATGATCCATTAACAATAACTTAGTAAAGGAGAAAGGCACAATTGTTGGGTGGAAAACAAGAGATAAAATGCAAAGACTAAACGGTTTTCTATTCTTTACCCCCCCCCCCCCCCCATTTCCTTTCTCACCTTTGTTCCCTCTGTATCTCTATTATACATTGTAAAGACCACATACACTATGGCGTTTCCATTATAAATCAATTATAAAACACATTTCTCATCACCGAAAAGCTTTGGTTTACGCTTCCATTTGGGCTCCTCCATGATATTTACATCAAACAATGATTTAGAGCTCTATGGCACTGCATAGACCAAATGTACTCCACATTCTGGCCAGTATGCTCTGGGTCAAAAGGTCACACACGCACATGACTTTTCTGCTAATATCCCCTCGGATGGAAAACCTCAAGAGCATTGTGTCCGAGTCGACACAAGTTTGAAAAAACCCCCAACTCTTCCTTATGACCTTCTCTACCAAACTCCCTGCTTCTCGATAGCTCAAAACAAACCTAGCCTCTACATACCATCAGCCATCTACGTCATTTCCACTATAACAAAAGCCTCTGCCCCCAAACAGTTAAGAGTAGTATCAGAGAGGGTGAAAAGTCTACATTACTGAACAGAGAAAATATTGTGAAAAAAGAATGACGGAAAGAAAAAGCAAAAGGAGACCCGATACACCCTCATTGACTGCTTGTTCATGTTCCCAAATTAAGCAGAAGTAGTGCAGGAAAAATGCACCAAAACATTGTTATTCCTTGGCTTCATATAATAAAATCGTAATAGTCAAATAACAAGCATTAATCCCCAAAATATATAAAACATAAATATAAATTAATTAAATCGCTAGACTTTTTCTTAATTGGAAGCACATGCCCGTTCCTGTAGCGAGAGCTGGCATTTGATTGGCTTAGGCAGAGAAGGGTCTGCGGTTGTGATTGGTGAATAGGAGCGTATTCCAGGAAGGACTTCCTTGGCGTGGTCAGATGATCAGCCATGTCTATCATCTTGAGTTCAGTCGAGGGGCAGTCTGAAATAATTCAGGGAAGACCGAGGTAACCATTACAAAGAAGTTAACTTTAACTCAATATTGATTGGTTCTCTTTACAATATTGATTGGTTCTCTTTACAATGTAAACGTGCAGAACAAATGGTGTCTACCAGAGATACACCTACAATGAAAATCAATGTACAGTTTAACAGGGGGCGTTAACAAAACAATCGTGTCCTGTACGTCACACAACAACAACCAGCTTTAAAAAGTCAAGTACAGTCAGCTGATATAAATACGAATGCAGGACTCCAATAATCAATCAACTCTGACTCCAATCATGCAGTATTGATGTTTCAACCTACTGTATTAGTCCTGTAGGGGAGGACTGACGCTTTATATCCCTCCGTTATTCCGACTCACCACTGAGAGGTGGCCATTCTTCGCCTTGGCAACCAGCAGCTCAGAGCCAGAGGTGAAGTCTATGATCCCTTCCTTACCTTGGCCCATCGTGAAAGTTATACTGGGAGAGAGAGAGAGAAACTTCTGTATGTGTAATGTTTACTGTTAATTTTTTGTTGTTTTTCACTTTATATATTCACTTTGTATGTTGTCTACCTCACTTGCTTTGGCAATGTTAACACATGTTTCCCATGCCAAAAAAGCCCTTGAATTGAATTGAATTGAGAGAGAGAGAGAGAGAAAGAAGAGATGCAGTTCTTTTACAGTCAAAACATATTTTTCTAACAAATGAAACTAATCGGATTGCAGATGGTGATGGTGTCTATGAATTCAAGTCCTGTCAGCTGGTGGTAGAATTCCATGCAAGCAATTTAACCCCAGAATGTCAATTGTGCATAGTTTATATTAATATTAACATAGACCTGTTTTTCGATGCCACTGAATAACACAGGACATGGCTTATCTAGTTCCAGGTCTCAGTATCTATAAATAGACTTATCCAAATAAAGTGATACCTACACCACAAACAGAATGACACGCCATCATATCCACCATCTGACCACGGCCAGCTTCAGTGCAACAACTCACCTTCCCTGGTTGATGTTGATGCTGTTGACCTTGTCGGCACAAATGGCCACTTTGGTCAGGGTCTCGATGATGTGGTCACTCTGAAGCACCACATCTCCCTACAGACCAGAGGAGACCGGAGAGGAGTTACATCTTCACTACTAGCCCGTCCCAGATCTGTTTGCGTTTGGCGTGACAATGACATTAGGTGTTGGCAAGACAGCACAAACTGACCTGGGATCAGGCTACTTCACTGCTACACCTAACAGAGGCATCGGTTAAGTACGTAATAGCCGGTGTGTCATGGGGTTATGGCCATGGGGTTAGGACCATGTTATGACTGTGTAAGACAGCGCTCAGGTCAGCCTCACCTTCTGTTTTTTGTCTTCAGTGGGCACGTGCAGTACGAAGACACCGTCACTGAGAGAGCTGACTGAGATACCTGAGGCCGGACAGACAGACAGAGAGAAATGGTCATTGGGAGAACTATGAGCATCACTCAGACAAATTCAGCGTGGCCTCTGCAAGGACCCCAGACAACAGTAACCCGGGGCTTGGGTCCATTCCGTTTCCATTCAATCAATTTAGGAAGTAAACAGAAATTTCAATTGAAACGGCATTTCACCACCATCCCATCCCTGAACCATGTGACCGCTGACCTTTGAGGGCGGCGTAGTCGATGCGCTGCTTGAGCTTGGCCTCCTCCACGATGACAGCACAGTTGGAGGTGAGCAGCAGCTGCCTTGGTCGCGCCTTGTAGCCCTTCCTGTCGTACTTGGTCACTGGGACTGCATACTGAGGAGTGGGAGGGGGACATTATTAGCCTTGTAGCCCTTCCTGTCATACTTGGTCACTGGGACTGCATACTGAGGAGTGGGAGGGGGACATTATTAGCCTTTTAGCCCTTCCTGTCGTACTTGGTCACTGGGACTGCATACTGAGGAGTGGGAGGGGGACATTATTAGCCTTGTAGCCCTTCCTGTTGTACTTGGTCACTGGGACTGCATACTGAGGAGTGGGAGGGGGACATTATTAGCCTTGTAGCCCTTCCTGTCGTACTTGGTCACTGGGACTGCATACTGAGGAGTGGGAAGGGGACATTATTAGTCTTGTAGCCCTTCCTGTCGTACTTGGTCACTGGGACTGCATACTGAGGAGTGGGAAGGGGACATTATTAGTGGGGGGGGGGATTTTGTATTTCATTGGACAAGAGGAGAGACTGTGGGAAAGATCGAGGGTGTGTCACAAAGGCAGTGGGCTGGTTTCAAACGTTTGAGCTGCAGGGAGCAGCATTAACCACTAGGCTGGACCAGCCATGCCCCAGACACGATCAGGGTTAAGAATCAGTAACACATGAATATACTGTACTGAGTATATATTAAAAAGACAAGTATGCAACCCTACATAAATCCAAAGTAGAGAATCGAATGGGCATATAAACACACTAGTACTGACCTTCATCGTCTCACTGCCAAGTGACTGCAACACCTTGGGGTTAATCTCCTCTCCATCTGAGGAGAGAGAGGCACAGGACGAATGTTAGGTGTGTGTGTGTGTGTGTGTGTGTGTGTGTGTGTGTGTGTGTGTATACACGTGAACACATACGTGTTTATCAAGGCACTTACTGAGTCTTGTGCCCATAAAGAGCTTTGGGACACTTTGGGGGTAGTTGTCCTTCTTGTTTTTGAAGATCTCACTGGCCACCATTTTCTGCTCCAACTTCATTGACAGACAGAGAGCGAACAGACAAACAGTTTGGAGAGAAGTTATATTGGTGAAGTAGAAGGCCAACATCTGAAGTTCTGAACTCGTATTGGTGAAGAGCTAGGAACACACATTCATTTGTAAGGACAAAATGTACCACTATACTCAATAATACGCTATATACCTGGTGTTTCCACTCTGGGTTGATCCTCTTGCAGTAGCCCCACACCATGTTCTGCATGTACAGTTTACGGAGCTGCTCTGACGCCTATTGGATGGAGAAGGACTCGTCACGTGCCATTTTAACAACTCAAAACGTGTCGTCAAGAAAAATGCCTCAATTCAGACAGCTGTTTCAATGTCGCCTACATCAGTGGTTGCAAAATGTTACTACATGATTCCATGTGTGTTATTTCATAGTTTTGATGTCTTCACTATTATTGTACAATGTAGAAAATAGTTTACAAAAATAAAGAAAAACCCTGGAATGAATATGTGAGTTCAAACTTTTGTACTGTGTACATATCACATGAATACACATTAGACATGGCAAAACGTATAGAATTGCAAGAAAATTTGCTTTAAAACTGCAACATGTTCTCTGCACCGCATGACAAAATGTGTAGAATTGAAGGAAATAAGCATTAAACCTGCAACAAGTTCTCTCTGCCAACAAGAGGGGTGACAAGAGGGGTGTGAACAGTTTGTCACAAACCATGCTTGTGCCCAGAGAAACAGACGTGGTGGGTGCGCAATGTTCCCCAATGTTGGACGGGGGGGGGGGGGGCTGAGTGGAAAAAGTCTGGGAACCCCTGACCTACATCATAATACTGTTCAAATGTGATTGAGCCGGTTTACTGACTAGTTCTGTGTCTTGTGTAATGTTGCGTTACCTCGATGAGGGCGGTCGGTGCCGTGGGCCAGCTCTTGTCCAGGACCGACTTGGGGAGGTTCCTGCGCAGCTTCATCAGGAAGGAGTAGCGCACATAATCCAGGAAGTACTCATTCTCAGGACAACGCTCATTGTGGCGGTAGATGAAGCCCTTGATGAACCTGAGAAGACACAGACAGAGAGCAGTGTCACAAGCTAATGAATATTCATGAACTCTTTTACCCTCCTAGTTAAGTTAAACTCGTGCCCAGTAGAGCCCCCACCTGCGGATGGTGTTGGCGGCCTGCCTCTTGCGTTGTGCCCTCCTACAGGCCAGGATGCCCCTCCACCACGCCTGGACCACAACCGCTGGAGAGGGACACACAGCGGCGAGAGAATCAAGACCCGGGCCCGTCTGTATCAAGCGTCTCAGAGTAGCAGTGCTGATCTAGGATCAGGTCCCTTCTGTCCATGCAATCTTATTCATTGTGATAAAAACTGATCCGAAGCCTTGCTCTCCTACTCTGAGAGGCTTAGAGCAACATCCAACTGAACAAGACAAGAGTGATCGAATAGACATGCACAGTGACTACAGAAGAGCTAAATTCTTGCTGACACGGACGTAGAGGTTAAGGGTAGCCCTCCTACCTGATGATCTGAGTTTGCGGTATTTGGTCTTCTGGCTGTAGCCCTTCCAGGATGACTGCAGTTTGCTGGCTGAAGAGAGAGAGAGAGAAAGAGAGAGAGAAAGAGAGCGAGAGAGAAAGAGAGAGAGAAAGAGATGTTCAGAGGGTTCGGATACTACAGTCCGGAGAGACAGCAGGTGACAGCCGTCAACTAAGACCATGTGATACGTGACTCTCTCACCGAGGCTGTGTTTCCTCGTTTCCAGCGCGTCCTCTGTGGCGAACAGGGTTTTTGGAAAACGGATGAAGATTTTGGATCTGTAAAAGCAAACGGAGCTCCACTAAGCTGGCAGTGTGCCTTTATACAACACACAGGGGCATTCAGAGCGTGTTCAGCACGGGGAGGGATTTGGTAACGCCATGACTGTTTTCACTGGGTAAGGGTCTCACCTGCCCAGTTTGTACTCCTCAGGTTTGTAACCTAGGTGTTTGACCAGTGTGGAGACTCCGTCTGCCAGCTTGCCCTGCCAGCTAGGCCAGGTCTCCGGGCACAGGGACTTATACCTGCCAGGGACAGACAAAAACAACACACACTGGTATATTATATGCAAAATATTACATTTAGGTTATATCACTAACTTTGAATAGTTGTGGAGATTCGTCAATCCCTTGCAGGTGTATTAATTTGCTAACATAATTATTTCATCTGCCATTGAGTGAACCTATAATGCCAGTGAACTACATTCAAGCCTGATAGAGGCAGGACTAGCTCCGAGCCAGGCAGGTCTAGCTCCGGGCCAGGCAGGTCTAGCTCCGGGCCAGGCAGGTCTAGCTCCGGGCCAGGCAGGTCTAGCTCCGGGCCAGGCAGGTCTAGCTCCGGGCCAGGCAGGTCTAGCTCCGGGCCAGGCAGGTCTAGCTCCGGGCCAGGCAGGACTAGCTCCGGGCCAGGCAGGACTAGCTCCGAGACAGGCAGGTCTAGCTCCGAGACATAGTCACCTCTGGAGGAAGGTCTCATAGTGGCGGCGGTAGGCAAAGCCAGCTCTCCTCACGCGGAGGTTCTCCATCAGACCCAGGTACTTCACCTGATGCCTGATGAGAACATCGTCGAACCGTCCTGAGAGAGAGAGGTAAGAGAGAGGTAAGAGAGAGGTAAGAGAGAGGTGAGAGAGAGGTGAGAGGTGAGAGGTGAGAGAGAGAGAGAGAGAGAGAGAGAGAGAGAGAGAGAGGTGAGAGAGAGAGAGAGAGAGAGAGAGAGAGAGAGATGAGAGGTGAGAGAGAGAGAGAGAGAGAGAGAGAGAGAGAGATGAGAGAGAGAGGTGAGAGTGATGAGAGAGAGATGAGAGGTGAGAGAGAGAGAGATGAGAGGTGAGAGAGAGAGATGAGAGAGAGAGAGATGAGAGGTGAGAGATGAGAGGTGAGAGGGACCACATTAGCCTAAGTTACAGTAGTATATAACTGGTGAAATTGCAATACATTGTTATTGACATTTTCCATTTTTGCTTCTGTTGAATGGTTTGTTGTTACAGTTGTTAGCAGTAACGCGTGACGCTTATTCAAGCAAAACATAGAAAAACACAATTGATCCGACTTAGTCCCAGAAAAGCAGACAACGGACAATAAGGAGGGTAGGCGTGAGGAGAGAAAGAGCAACAGTAGGAAAGACACAGAAGGCCATCTATTGACAAAGGCCAGCTCGATATACTGAGCAACGCAGTGTGAAGCACAGTGGTGCCATTGATGTCACTGAACACAATCAAAACGGAAGGTCAGATTTAAGAAACGTAGACAAAAACAGACAAGATATTATTTGAAAATTTATTTTGAGCTGAAAACCTGTGTGGTAGCAGATGGCGTAGTTAACGGCTGAGAGACCATTTTAGTTTTAAAGCTAGTTCCTGGCAATTCTACATATTTTGTCAAGGGGCTGAGAGAAAAACTGCAGTTTCAAAGCTCATTTCCACCAATGGCTTTATGCCGTGTTCTTATGCGATCGGAATGACTTAAACATAACTAAATCAAACGGGGGCCCCGAGCTATTTTTAGAATTTTTGATTCTGTCTAGTTTTTATTTTGGTGACTGTTAGTTCTCAGAGATTATCTTATTTAAAAAAACATATTAAGACAAATTTTAGATCTGGTTTAAGTCGTTTAAGTTTACACTGAAAGAGTTTTTACCATCCCGAAAAATGTATTAACATGTATACATGCAGCGGTGCGCCACTGCTAAATGCATATAGGTGAAACACTGTATTCATTAGGCACCAAACAGAAGCAAATGTACTGGAACAAGGAGGGACTACCATGACCAATTCAGAAAAGCTCATTTTAGTTTTCTGCTGAACTTTTTGAAACATTTTGCTCCGGTGTGCCCGAATGAATACGACCCTGTTGACAGCACGGTGCGAGCAACGCTTCGGTTTCCTTCCTACCTGCTTGCTTGGCATCGTTGGGCTTGATGCAGCGCACGTACGACGGCTCCTTGGACATCAGGATCTCCATTAACTTGGCCAGACTGGTCTTGAACTGGGTCGCTGCCTGGAGGCAGAGACAGGCACAAAGAAAGAGAGAGGAAGAGGGTGAGCACCGAGCGAGGGGTGTAGAGAGGAGAGGTGCAGGGAGAGGAGAGGAGCAGAAAGGACGGCTGCTGGCTGGACCGAGACTGGACAGAACACAGGTCCCAGTGTGAAGTGACAGGGTTGGGGGTAGGGACGGAGAGAGAGAGGGCGTCTCGTCAACAATGAACACAATCAAGTCAACGGACTTGACACCAATGACCCACGACCAATGGGATTCCACTGTATGTGTGTGTGTGTGTGGAGGGCAACCGAGTGTCAGGGCATTCCTCAGTGTGTGAGCGGGGAGCAGAGATTCCCCTGTCACTCACTCGACCCTTCAGTGTGGAGGGAGGAAGATCGATTGTGCATCAGTGTATGCTTTGGGATACATTGCAGACACGCATGTATTGGTGCGTGCCCATGGGCGTACATATGACCTTTGCCCCCCTGAGTGGTACTACAGGGTAATGGCTGTTCTCACCGTCTCAGGTCTCTTGCTGTCCTTCAGCTCCGCCCGGTCAAAGCACTGGGTCAGAATCTTATTATCAGACATACACATGACCTGTGGATGGACAACACACAGAGAATGAGTACAGCTCACTACGACTAGAACTACCACACTGTTCCACACACACGGTGAAAGAACACGGGTCTATTCTCCTATCATATCATCCATCTACTATCTTAATCCTTTCCCCTTTTGGCCTGAATTCTCCCGCTCACCTCTTTCAAGTTCCTGAAGAGGAGGTCATTGTTCTTGTCCAGGAAGCCTAGAGGGGGAAGAGAGAGAGGAAGAGCACATGCACTCTGAGTAAAGTTGGGGGAAAGAATGATTACACACACAGTGACAGACCACTACAGAACATCCTTCCTTTCCCTCTGGTCTTCTCCCTCTCGCTTCCCCCTAACAATTGAACCTGCTGCTGCGCCACACACACACACCGTTGACGTTGTAGTTGACCTCTCCAGCGTAGTGCAGCAGTCTGAACTCCTCTCTGCCCATCACCTTCCGGGTCTTTCCATCGGCCAGCTTGTGACTACGAGGAACACACCAACAACGTGACCATTTGTCAGGGCACACCATAGACACCGCAGCAAAACATTTTGCAACGGAAAAAGAAAACAAGCTTTTCTTATTAAAACACTTTCAGGTAATCCCTCCCGGTTTCAACCGGTTTTCTTCCATTTGGTACCTAATGAACACGACTTATGTTTACAACGGACTAATGGGAGGAGTTCTCCTTTAACTCGTGTGCATTTTGTTCCCAACAGATATTTAGTTTTTAATAGTTATGCACTACTGAAGACCAAGCATTACAACATTGTTGATTCATGTAGTGTCTACGGGCTTCTGTGTCCTGACAAAGTCAAGTGACCGCCAGCTCTCACGACGTCTCCTGTTGCTCTGTTAGCAGAGGGAGGTTTGGACGCGTGCGCTTGTATGGGCGTAGACTCACGTTGTCAAGTGGGCGTGGCCTCCCACAGTATTCTCCAACTTCTCCAGGAAGGTGATGTCACTGGCGTCCCCTGGCCTAAGGCACTCCTCGTCCTGAGAGAGAGAGAGAGAGAGAGAGAATGAAAGAGAGAGAGAGAGAGAGAATGAAAGAGAGGGAGAGAGAGAATGAAAGAGAGAGAGAGAGAGAATGAAAGAGAGAGAGAGAGAATGAAAGAGAGAGAATGAAAGAGAGAGAGAGAGAATGAAAGAGAGAGAATGAATGAAAGAGAGAGAATGAAAGAGAGAGAGAGAGAATGAAAGAGAGAGAGAGAGAGAATGAAAGAGAGAGAGAGAATGAAAGAGAGAGAGAGAGAAAGAGAATGAAAGAGAGAAATACATTAGATGGATAGTTGACTGTGACAGCAGGACATACCAGACACAGAGGGGCCAAGAGGCGAGAGAAAGGTGAAAGGTCAACTTGAAAAGGGTTACGTTAAAGCTTGAAACGGATTCTCACCAGAATGGAGATGATGCCTTTGAACTTCTCCTCCACCAGATCACAGATGATCTTGTTGTTGAAGTACTGCACGGGCTCCCACTGTGAGACAGCGAGGAAAACAACGGCATCTAAAAATGGCTTGTTTAGGAGACGGAACTGTCCGACATGTTAACGGTTGGGAAACAAAACATTTACAGAATGCTGAGAATCCGGGACAAGGAGGACATTCTGAACCCACACGCTATGCATATGGTCAAACAAACCTTCATGGCTGTTTGCTGCCACACACACACACACAGTTCACCGCCACTTTATTAACAGGTTTACCACCACATTATCATCATCAAACACAGCCACATTACACGTTGTACAATAACGTCCCCTTTGACGAATGACTGACTGGGTATGAATCGCTCTCCCACGGCCCTCTGCACTCAGCTCCCTCATGGGCCCGTATTCACAAAGCGCCTCAGGAAGAGTGCTGGTGTATGATCAGTCCCCCCCCCCCTTTTCATATGATCTCAGTCATTATGATCTAAAAGCCTAAACTGATCCTAGATCAGCAGCACTCCTGTTCTGAGACGTGGAGCGGGCAACCAATCCCCGTGTAGACAGTCATACAGAGCTGACAGGGAGAAGGGAGAAGGAGAGGGACGAGACAGAAGAGAGGGGGAGTGGTAAAGGGAGAAGGTGGAAGGAGAGGGACGAGACAGAAGAGAGGGGGAGTGGTAAAGGGAGAAGGAGAGGGACGAGACAGAAGAGAGGGGGAGTGGTAAAGGGAGAAGGAGAGGGACGAGACAGAAGAGAGGGGGAGTGGTAAAGGGAGAAGGAGAGGGACGAGACAGAAGAGAGGGGGAGTGGTAAAGGGAGAAGGAGAGGGACGAGACAGAAGAGAGGGGGAGTGGTAAAGGGAGAAGGAGAGGGACGAGACAGAAGAGAGGGGGAGTGGTAAAGGGAGAAGGAGAGGGACGAGACAGAAGAGAGGGGGAGTGGTAAAGGGAGAAGGAGAGGGACGAGACAGAAGAGAGGGGGAGTGGTAAAGGGAGAAGGAGAGGGACGAGACAGAAGAGAGGGGGAGTGGTAAAGGGAGAAGGAGAGGGACGAGACAGAAGAGAGGGGAAGTGGTAAAGGGAGAAGGAGAGGGACGAGACAGAAGAGAGGGGGAGTGGTAAAGGGAGAAGGAGAGGGACGAGACAGAAGAGAGGGGGAGTGGTAAAGGGAGAAGGAGAGGGACGAGACAGAAGAGAGGGGGAGTGGTAAAGGGAGAAGGAGAGGGACGAGACAGAAGAGAGGGGGAGAGGTAAAGGGAGAAGGAGAGGGACGAGACAGAAGAGAGGGGGAGTGGTAAAGGGAGAAGGAGAGGGACGAGACAGAAGAGAGGGGGAGTGGTAAAGGGAGAAGGACGAGACAGAAGAGAGGGGGAGTGGTAAAGGGAGAAGGAGAGGGACGAGACAGAAGAGAGGGGGAGTGGTAAAGGGAGAAGGAGAGGGACGAGACAGAAGAGAGGGGGAGTGGTAAAGGGAGAAGGAGAGGGACGAGACAGAAGAGAGAGGGAGAGGTAAAGGGAGAAGGAAAAGATGGAGGAGTGCAGTAGAGGGGAGGGAAGGGAAGGTCCCTCCGGGACGTAGGGTTGAGAGGGGAGGGGATGGAGATCGAGACGGCCTGGTAGGAGAAAGAGAGAGCAGTCTCACCGTGATTCCCTCCGCTTCATACTCATCCTGCTCGGACTTGAGGGTGAGCTCGATGAAGAGCTGCTGCAGCTTCTCGTTGCAGTAGTTAATGCAGAACTGCTCAAAACTGCAACACAAACACACGATTACAGGTGAACCGTTAGACGACGGTAAATGGTAAAACGCTGTCCAAAATACAACGGATGATGGGAAAATGAGTTCTATATTCCTCTGGTACCTGTTGTGCTGGAAGACTTCAAAACCATAGATATCCAGCAGGCCAATGACTGAAGCGTTTTTATAGGTCTCATCCTAGAAGAAATGACAGCTTTCATGAAGGAGCAATTCGTAAACTTCTCAGAGACAGAGTAAGCCAACAGACTCAGAATAAAACGAGTAGCTCGTCATTGGTTAACGTGCATACCTAAACACGGCACGGTAAGCACCGCCGAAATGAAAAACTCACAACAGACATGGACTAGACGCATTACGGTTAGAGAGTACCTCACAGCTCAAATATGCACTGACCTAATCCCCATCAGACAACAGCCTGTACAGAAACGCAGTGCAGTTGAATGAGAGTTACTGCTCTGACACGTAGTACTACAACACATCCACAAGGGGGAGCCCTACTGCCACGGTCTATGAAATGGCTAGCTAATAGGTCAAAAGTGCAGGCTGACAGGAGGGTGAGAAGACTAGGGTAGATTTAGGGATATCAGGCTAATAGGGGGGGGGGGGGGGGGGGGTGGGGGGTTAGCGGTGAGTTCATGTGTGTGTGTGTTACCTTGTAAGCCAGGGAGACGTTGATCTTGTTGACGAGCCAGGTGAAGGTGCGGCCGTACACGGCCTTAGACAGGGCATCCCGGGCCGACGACGCCTGCTCCAGGTTCAGAGGGCTCTTCAGCTGGAGGACACACACAGAGATCAGACATGGACACACACACACACACACACGCGAGATCAGACATGGACACACACACACACACACAGAGATCAGACATGGACACACACACACACACACAGATCAGACATGTACGTACACACACAGATCAGACATGTACGTACACACACACACACACACAGATCAGACATGTACGTACACACACACACACACACACAGATCAGACATGTACGTACACACACACACACAGATCAGACACGTACGTACACACACAGATCAGACATGTACGTACACACACACAGATCAGACATGTACGTACACACACACAGATCAGACATGTACGTACACACACACAGATCAGACATGTACGTACACACACACACAGATCAGACATGTACACACACACACACACACACACAGATCAGACATGTACACACACACACACAGATCAGACATGTACACACACACACAGATCAGACATGCACACACACACACAGATCAGACATGCACATACACACAGATCAGACATGTACGTACACACACACAGATCAGACATGTACGTACACACACACACACAGATCAGACATGTACGTACACACACACACACAGATCAGACATGTACGTACACACACACACACAGATCAGACATGTACGTACACACACACACACAGATCAGACATGTACGTACACACACACACACAGATCAGACATGTACGTACACACACACACACAGATCAGACATGTACGTACACACAGATCAGACATGTACGTACACACACACACACAGATCAGACATGTACGTACACACACACACACAGATCAGACATGTACGTACACACACACACACAGATCAGACATGTACGTACACACACACACACAGATCAGACATGTACGTACACACACACACACAGATCAGACATGTACGTACACACACACACACATCAGACATGTACGTACACACACACACAGATCAGACATGTACGTACACACACACACAGATCAGACATGTACACACACACACACACAGATCAGACATGTACACACACACACACAGATCAGACGTGTACACACACACACACACACACACAGATCAGACATGCACACACACACACAGATCAGACATGTACACACACACACACAGATCAGACATGTACGTACACACACACACACACACAGATCAGACATGTACGTACACACACACACAGATCAGACATGTACGCACACACACACACACACAGATCAGACATGTACGTACACACACACACACACACACAGATCAGACATGTACGTACACACACACACAGATCAGACATGTACGCACACACACAGATCAGACATGTACGCACACACAGATCAGACATGTACGTACACACACACAGATCAGACATGTACGTACACACACACAGATCAGACATGTACGTACACACACACAGATCAGACATGTACACACACAGATCAGACATGTACACACACACACACACACAGATCAGACATGTACACACACACAGATCAGACATGTACACACACACACACACACACACACAGATCAGACATGTACACACACACAACACACACACAGATCAGACATGTACACACACACACAGATCAGACATGTACACACACACACAGATCAGACATGTACACACACACACAGATCAGACATGTACACACACACACACATGTACACACACACACACACACACACAGATCAGACATGTACACACACCACACATGTACACACACACACACACACACACAGATCAGACATGTACACACACACACACACACAGATCAGACATGTACACACACACACACAGATCAGACATGTACACACACACACACAGATCAGACATGTACACACACACACACAGATCAGACATGTACACACACACAGAGATCAGACATGTACACACACAGAGATCAGACATGTACACACACACAGAGATCAGACATGTACACACACACAGAGATCAGACATGTACACACACACACAGATCAGACATGTACACACCACACAGATCAGACATGTACACACACACACAGATCAGACATGTACACACACACACACAGATCAGACATGTACACAACACAGATCAGACATGTACACACACACACAGATCAGACATGTACACACACACACAGATCAGACATGTACAAACACAGATCAGACATGTACACACACACACACAGATCAGACATGTACACACACACACACACACAGATCAGACATGTACACACACACACACAGATCAGACATGTACACACACAGATCAGACATGTACCACACACAGATCAGACATGTACACACACACACACACAGATCAGACATGTACACACACACACAAGATCAGACATGTACACACACACACACAGATCAGACATGTACACACACACACAGATCAGACATGTACACACACACACACAGATCAGACATGTACACACACAGATCAGACATGTACACACACAGATCAGCATGTACACACACACACACAGATCAGACATGTACACACACACACACACAGATCAGACATGTACACACACACACACACACAGATCAGACATGTACACACACACACACACACACAGATCAGACATGTACACACACACACACACACACAGATCAGACATGTACACACACACACACACACAGATCAGACATGTACCACACACACACCACAGATCAGACATGTACCACACACACACACACAAGATCAGACATGTACACACACACACACACACACAGATCAGACATGTACACACACACACAGATCACACATGATCAGCACACAGATAGACATTACACACACACACACAACAGATCAGACATGTACACAACACACACACACACAGATCAGACATGTACACACACACACACACACACACAGATCAGACATGTACACACACACACACACACAGATCAGACAGTACACCCACTACACACACACCACACACACAGATCAGACATGTACACACACACACAAACACACACAGATCAGACATGTACACACACACACACAGATCAGACATGTACACACACACACACAGATCAGACATGTACCACACACCACCCACAGATCAGACATGTACACACACCCACACAGATCAGACATGTAACACACACACACAGATCAGACATGTACACACACACACACACAGATCAGACATGTACACACACACACACACAGATCAGACAGTACACCACACACACACAGATCAGACATGTACACACACACACACACAGATCAGACATGTACACACACACAAATTACACACACACACACAGATCAGACATGTACACACACACACACACACAGATCAGACATGTACACACACACACACACACAGATCAGACATGTACACACACACACACACACAGATCAGACATGTACACACACACACAAGATCAGACATGTACACACACACACACACACACACAGATCAGACATGTACACACACACAGATCAGACATGGACACACACACAGATCAGACATGTACACACACACACACCACAGATCAGACATGTACACACACACACACAGATCAGACATGTACACACACACACACAGATCAGACATGTACACACACACAGATCAGACATGTACACACACACAGATCAGACATGGACACACACACAGATCAGACATGGACACACACACAGATCAGACATGGACACACACACAGAGAACAATGGAAACAGTCCTTTGTATGCCGATATATATGTTGACTACAGAACGTCTCTCACCGGGCTGCATATAAAAGAACACTGACGCAGAGAAGGTTCCAGCCTACCTCTTCCCCTTTGGCGATGATCGTCTTGTGTGTGAGCGCTTCTTTCAGGACCAAGCCATCCACACCGAGTAACTGCAAACCGTCAACAGCAAAAACATCAACACAACACCAGCATCAATGTTATCCATCCTACTGAGACAATGAGCAGTGGAAGTACAGAGCTAGGGGAAGAGAGTAACGACACGGTACATGACTGACTGAGTGTAGTAGGAGTAGTGTTTCCATGGGTACACTGTAGTAAGTGGGGGGGGGGGGGGGGTCATACCCTCGCCAGGTATTTGATCTGTGTGTCTGTAGTGATGTAGGCATTGCCACTGTCTTCTCCTCCATACTGAATGTTCCCCAAGTGAAGAACACTGGCAATAATGTTTAACAGCTCCTAGGGAGAGAGAAAGAGAGAGAGAAAGAGAGAAAGAGAAAGAGAAAGAGAAAGAAAGAAAGAAAGAAAGAGAGAGAGAGAGAGAGAGAGAGAGAAAGAGAAAGAAAGAAAGAGAGAGAGAGAGAGAAAGAGAGAGAGCCATGTGAAGACTAGGCATGATAAGATGACACATTTTATTGCGATGTGCTAAAAGACAACGCTATCTTGATGGCTGAAAGTATGAAAACTATATTTGATAAAGCCTAATCTAACTAAAAGGGGGCCAACCATCCTCCCTCCACATGCAAGCATATAGTGAAGTTGGCCTCGTGTGTGTGTGTGTTAGTACTGTATACGATAGATAACCTGCTCTCCCCCCTTTCCCTTTCTGAACTGATACACACTGAGCTCTGGCCACAAGCCCAGACTACAGTCATGAAAGTGCAAGAGACACTCGCACAAAGCACAAATCAGCTCTTTCACCACGACCACGCCCTCTCTTTATCCCCTGTAAAATAACATCCCTTCATTGGTCAATACAGACAGTCACACAACCGCAGCACAACAGGTGCGTACAGCATGCCGCTGCACAACTACAGAAACCAAACAGAGGGCGGAACCCAAAGCACAGACGTGATTGGTCAGACAGTCAAAGGGAACCAGTACTCAGTAGTAGTATGAGGTAGCACACCTCAGTGGCTGACGTCACGTCTGAGTGTGGCAACAAACAGGTTCTTACCTCCACCTCGTCCTCGCTGAAGCCGATGACAGACAGGGCCTTCCTCACCACCTTCCAGTCGCTGCGGTCGTTGATGGAGCTCACCTTGGGACAGTTCCCCTGAGAGACCCAAAAACACCACATGGCAACTCAAAACCTCCCTCGACCAAAGCAGCCGACCACTGAAATCGGTGTTGGTAAACAGGAGACAGGCGCTCGTGTTCGTCAGGCGAGTGCAAACTAAAGTTCAATCAAAAACATCCACCAAGGTGAAGAGATTTACACGTTTTTTTGAGAGACGGAGCAGTTTGATGTTTTGCATGATCTCTCTCCACAGGCTGTACATGTATGCGTACTAAATTGTAGATTCAGCGCGCACACACACACGCACGCACACACACACACACACACACACACACACACACGTTCATTGGCTGACTAAATCGGTGCGGACGCGCGTGCGTGTGTGTGTGTTTTTGCAGAAGTCTTGTAGGTCTCAGTGGGGGAGGGATAGACAACTCCTTCACCTGAGAGCGTCTCTATAGCAGCACTAACACACTGGGTCCATTAAACAGGCTCCCACTGGGCTAGAGACAGCACACGGTAGAGAGAACGTCAGTGAGAGAAAGATGGATGGACGAGAGAGAGAGAGAGAAGGCAGGGATAACTGCAGCTACAGACACACCTCACCTGCCCTAAAGGAGAGACTCGGGGATAAATCTCAAATCCAACACGATTGCATGACTTTTGAGCCCCAAACAGCTGGACAGACTCTGGTCCAAAAGTGAACCGTGTCCCATTCCAGACAACCATAGAGCGAAGCTCTGGTGTCCCCCACCTTGACAAGGTACTGGTACTGCTGGGGGTTCCTCTCCAGGCCCAGGCGCCGCAGCAGGTCCTCCTCACCCCCCTCAATCAGCTGGTAGAAGATGTGGAAGTTCCTCTCTCCGTGGTTCTGGTGCACCACCCGTGACTTCTCCAGCAGGTAGTTGAGGATGTGGCCCCCTACCGGTGCACCCTGCCGCCGGGAGAGAGGGAACCGGGGAACGGGGGAGGAGGAGAGGTGAGGCAGGGATACTGAGACAGACACAGAGCCACATGCAGGTGTACACGCCCCCAGGAAACAAACGAGCCCCGTGGACAGTACAGTAACGTAGGAGTAGAAAAATAAAAACATATTGTACAAGTTAATATGGAAGGACTGGCAGTGGATATGTACTGGTATCCCCCTTACTGGAACATACTCAGTCATTGTGTGCGCGCGCGCGCGAGCGTCTGTGTTTGTGACCACTCACCTTGAAGTCAAACTGGATGTCCATGTATTTGCCGAAGCGGCTGGAGTTGTCGTTGCGCAACGTTTTGGCGTTTCCAAAAGCCTGGGATCACACACATAGGGAGTAAGAGAGGGAGGAAGAGAGGGAGGGAGGGAGGAAGGCAGAGAGGAGGGAGACAGAGAGGAGGGAGACAGAGAGGAGGGAGACAGAGAGGAGGGAGACAGAGGATAAAAGAGGGGAGGTCCACAAAGAAAGAAGAGAGAAAAGAGTGGGAGACAGGAGAGAGGACGAAGAGGGGGAGATGGGAGGAGGTAGACATAATGTGTTAAAGTGGGGTCAGACAGTCAGGTGTGTTGTGCTATGGCTGAGACACGGGGCTAGATTACAGGGCAGGCAGTCAGTCAGTCTGTCTGTCTGTACTGCTCTGCTGTGATCCTAACACATCTTCTCCCCATCTGTACTCCACTATCCCAGCCAACACACCTCAACACAGTACACTACATGAGTAGAGACCCCCGCTCACACTCCAGGAGAGGCCGCATATACACACACACACAGAAATATAACGTCTCGTTTTACACTGGACCAAGCCAGGCACATGCAGCGGATGACGTGGAACGCCCCCCGGCGGTCACCTCTAGGACAGGGTTGGACTGCAGCAGGCGGTCCTTGACCGTCTCCACCTGGTCGCTGGCGGGACAGGTCACGGCGTAGTACTGCAGGATCTTCTTTGAGGCCTCCGTCTTGCCGGCACCGCTCTCCCCAGAGATGAGGATGCACTGGTCCTTACGCTCCGTCCGCATTGACCGGTACGAGTTGTCAGACACCGCGTAGCTGGAAGGAAGGAAGGAAGGAAGGAAGGAAGGAAGGAAGGAAGGAAGGAAGGAAGGAATGAAGAGAAATAAAAAGAGAGAGAGAGCTTGAGTCAGTCAAGTCCTGTGGAGGAGGAAGAACTGTGCAGATACAAAAAGTTTGGATTCGTTAGAAATTATTTTGCCTCTATATTGTTTTTATTGTCCTCACCATTTCACCGGGTCAAATTCCTGGTCCATGCAAATGTACTTGGCGAATAAAGAGGATTCTACCCTTTTAAATAAGATCCCGTTTGGTAGGTGTGGTGGTCACACAGTAAAGTGAGCTACAACAGTCCTGTTACAACAGGCTCCATGTAATATCAGAGGGGCGCCATGTTTATTCAGCCCGTTTTGCCCACACGACAGGGGTGTGGGATTCAGAGGGGTGGGGTTAAACGTGGAAGACACATTTCAGCTGAGTGCATTCAGTTGTGCAACTGACTAGGTACCCCCCCCTTTCCCCTTCCCTTGAAACATAGAATTGAGATAACGTTAGCGCCAACGTCAACCCCTCGAGAAAGACCCCTATCAGTCACCACCCGAAAGCCCCGGGAGAGGGTGGTTGGGAGTGGGGGGGGGGGCAGGCCTGGGGCAGGGAAATCTCCTCCTAGGAGGAACACCCCTCTGGTACCACCTTGCACCATCAACCCAGCATTCCTCCTTTCAACCCGTCGCCAATTCATCTCTGCCCCCCCCCCTCAGACAGACAGAAAACATTTTGGCTACATGGTTGAGTAGAACAGGGGAAAAACAGAGTGGAGGAGCAGCGAAGCCGGGAACACTGAGCGCATGGAGGACTCTCCAATAATACAGTCCATTGTTCGTCCGTGGTCAGAGAGGAGGTGGAACCGGCCAGGAATGAACCTCTTCGCCTAGCAACTCAAAACAAAAACAGGCTCAACCGAGAGGACACTCTGAAAACCTCTCCGTTACACACCTGTTAGTCCACGACTGAGTCAACTGGGATGGGAGGAGGAGGAGGAGGAGGAGAATGGGGGGTTGGGGTACCCGGGTTCAGGTTACTCACACGTGGGGAGAGACCTCGTAGAAGTTAACGCCTCGGTAGCGCTCCATGTGGTTCTTGGTGTAGATCTCCAGATCCTTGTAGGGGTTCACCGACACCAGGACTGAGCCGATGTATGTCTGAGAGAGTGAGAGTGAGTGAGAGAGAGAGAGAGAGAGAGAGACACTTCAGGGTGTCTTGAGGTGACAACACAGTGGGGGAAACGCTGGGATAGATGTATTTTTCCAGCAGGCACCAATTCATTAGGTCAGCAACACGTTATGCAAAAGAAACAAAAGAAACAAGCGTCGACCCAGAAGGTGAGAGTATTTGGGGTGGGAGTCTTACATAGATGAGGTTCTCCTTGAAGCGCTTGCGCAGGTTCTCGATGAAGGCCGCCTCGCTGGTGTGGTTCTCCAGCAGGACAAAGTCCTGGACACCCACCCGGTCCCTGGCCGTCAGGGCACTCTCCATGCTGATCCGCACCCCGTCACTCCCCACAGCCTGGAGGGAGGGGAGAGGGAGGAGGTGGTTGGCAAAAGGAAGCAATTCTATAAATTGATGAGGCAAAGAGACATTCTAAGCAGACCCTGGTTAAGTTGAAATCAACGTTGCGCGCCAGCATCTCCCAGTGTGTTCATTTATGCCTGAATAGTAAGCGCTCAGAACAGCCCCGGGAATCTAGCTACGTACCTCAAGACACACACTATGACACTTTACGCTTCACAAAAAAAAAGGTGCCCATTTCCACACACATTCAATAACATACACAGACAGAAAGTGATTGTAGAAACTGGAGTTCTGCAGCGTTCCACACCAAAGAGCTCTCCTCAGAAAGCAACTCATTTTGTAAGCTTATGAACTAGAAGCGGAGGAAAACCCAACCCCGAAAGAAAAAAGTTACCACTTGGACCAAAGTCTTAAAAAGGCCCCACCCCAATCTAAAACCCCCAGTCTAACAATAAACCGTGCATTCCAAACACTTAACTTACATCCTTCAGCTTGTCAATGCGTTCGCCCAGAAACCGGTTTTCTACGATGGAGACTTGAGTTTTACGCACCAGATCGCGAATGTTACCTAGATCCATGGCTCACTATCACTATACAGTACCACACAGATCTGTCACCACGCTCTGGACGCATCAACGAGGCAGGGAACGCACCGATGATTATGCCAGCACACACACACACGCAAATGTTTATTGTCCATGTTCATTACCACACACACACACACACACACACACACGCACGCACACGCTACAGAGCAGCTGCATATGTTGTTGTTGCGTTATTGACACACTAGGGCCTCGGCTCAGGGGATGGATAGGGGTGCTCCTCCTCCTAATTAAGGGCTAGGTGAGGCAGCTGTGGACAAGACGGCCTGTAGCACAGAGGAGAAAAACAGAGAGAGGATGAAACGGACAGAACATGCAAGTGTAGCAGAGGAGGGGAGGAGTCTGGAGAGGAACGTGTGGTGCCAGGAAACGATTCCATTCCTTATCCATCGCCATCACTGTACTCACCCCCCACCCAATGTTCCAAAAACAACTCCCTGCTTCACACGGTACCCTACCCTGCTCCCCCTCATCCCTCCTTCCATCCTCCCTCTCACTCCTTTATGCAACAGGGAGCTATAACGAGAGATGGCAGAAGAGCTGTGAAGTAGAAGTAGAGGTGTGAAGTGAAGTAGTCCCAATAGTTGTCCCAAATGGCACCCTGCTCCCTATATAGTGCACTACTTTTGACTAGATCCCATAGGGCTCTGGTTAAAAGTAGTGCACTATGCAGGGAATACGGTGCCAATTGTGACGCAAACCCTGGTCGTGAAGGGCTCTACACAGTCTATGCAAAACGGAGCAGACGGCCGTCCGTTTGCCTTCCATGAATGCAGCCGCACAAATACACGTAGAACTTCAGCGAGGCAAACGGACCTCTGTCGGCTCCATTCGCATAGACTGCGTAGAGCCCGTCAGACTTCAATCCTAATGAATTGCCTGGGCTTGAGGAGACTCCGCACACCAACACTTAATTACAACATCTCATGTCGTTTTGCGTTATGACTTAATGGCAGGCGAGTTGTTCCAGCTACAATCACTAATGTGATCATCCTGTTGCAGGAAAACTTTCCTGCACTGCAGCACATTTGAAGATTAAAAAGAATTCTGAAGTTCGGAATTTCCACTTTGAAATTTCAGACTTGATTTTCCCGTACGAAAGATGCATCAACCCTTGCAAAAATGTCCATTAATTATAATCCACATTTCCTGTTGCTGCAGGTTTATTTTCCTGCCGTAGCAAACTGGCTCAAATTAAGATGCAACATCTGTATTCTTTACAGGGTGATGACTCAAGCTTTCACACCAGCCTCTAACTCTCACTTCATTCACACTGTATCCCTCCGAGGGTCTTCAGGTAGTTTGTGGTCCCCACCACCCCTCCATCTCCTTCACCGTCCCCCCCCCCCTTCAAGTCGTAGGCCCGTATTCACAGCCCCAGAGAAGGCGGGCTGATCTGGAATACTTTCTGCCTTTTCAGATCATAACGAATGGTATGGAGAGGGGTAACCCGGTTCTAGATCAGCACATCCGACTCAGAGGCTTTTGGAATACGGGCCCCGAGTCTTGGTGGGTTATCGTTTCACACAGCCAGAGGAACAAAGAACCTGCAGTTCCTGAGGAAAAAAGTGGTCCGCCTCAGGGCGGTGCTGCGCTGAGAGAAGTCTCTCTCCCAGGGTTTGTTGGGCTCGTTAGCAAGAAGCCTGTTATCTGGGCATCTAAATCGCTCCAACAGCCAGGGGAAAGCTATAGCAATATAATTATGGGTTAGAAGGTAGCCTAGTGGTTAGAGCCTTGGGCCAGTAACCGAAAGTTTGCTGGATCGAATCCCCGAGCTGACAAGGTCACAGTTAGATGTGGATGTTGATTAAGGCAGCCCCCCCGCACCTCTCTGATTCAGAGGGGTTGAGTTAAACGCAGAAGACCCATTTCAGTTGAATGCATTCAGTTGTACAACTGTCTAGGTATCTTTCCCTAATGATGCCATGTGCCATTCTGCTGATTATATTTCCATGGGAAAACATTCCAAGAAATTATGGAACATTGCCAACATTCTTTTTAACACAGGGAGTGAGTCCTCTCTCTGACAGGGAGATGAGGATCCCCATTTCTCCCAGTTAGTGAGAAGCCTGTTATCTGGCCATGTAATCCAGGGATGGGAAAGTGGGGGGGTGGGGGCCACAAATATACTCACGAGGGGCCGCAGTTGCTTGCGGGTGACTAACAAAATCAATGGGGGGCACCTGACTGGTAATTCGACCACGATAACAACTTCAGATAGCTGGCCGCTAAACTAATTTAGCAATCTAAAACATTTTAGCTGACATGGGCTAATTGAGTGACTATCAGTAACTGACATAAGAGAAAGACATCTGATACACCATCAAATGTTGAAATTGCACCTTGTCCACTCTACTGTTCGAACTCGCAAAAGTAAGTTGAGACCCCGACTGGGGGGGGGGGCTCCAACAGCAAGGGGAAAGCCATAGAAATGGAATTACTAGAATGGACTTCCCCATCTAAGTTAATGATGACATGATGGGTGGGTGGACCGTTCTATTGATTCCATTTCTATGGGGAAAGCATTTCAAGAAACGATGGCACAGTGCCAACGTTCTTCTTAACACAGGGAGGGAGTTCTCTCTGACAGGGAGAGGAACCCCTTTTCCCCCGCTTTTGGTTTCCCATTCTCGCAGAGTTCTCCCAACACCACCTCGCTCTCCATCACTTCATTGTTCCTCAAAATGGGGCTTTTTGTGTTTTCCTGCCTCCCCACCCTCTGCCCCTTCCCACCACACGTCTTTGTTGAACACACCAACACCCCTGCGCTCGTTACAGTACTTGCCGCTAACAGCATGCGGTCACCTTTTCCAAATCCTGTGAGGAAAACAAAGGAGCCGGGAGCCCGACTAGGCCCACTGCTGTGTTCCCTCTCCCTTACACACTCACTCACTCACTCATCTGCACAGAGCAGTGAACAACCGGGTGCGGCTCAGGGGAATGAATGGGTCTGCTGCATAACCATAAAACAATGCTTTGCCCTTTGCCTGACCTTTGCAGTGTCTTTTGGTTGCTTAAAAAAAAAAATCGAAATTGTGATAAACGTCCTCTCACTGCGTTCATTTTCGGCAAACTTAACGTGTGTAAATATTTGTATGAACGTAAGATTCAACAACAGACATAAACTGAACAAGTTCGACAGACATGTGACTAACAGAAATGTAATAATGTGTCCTTGAACAAAGGGGGGGGGGGGGGGGGGGGGGGGAGGGTTCAAAAGTAACAGTCAGTATCTGGTGTGGCCACCAGCTGCATTAAGTACTGCCGTGCATCTCCTCCTCATGGACTGCACCAGATTTGCTGTGAGATGTTACCCCACTCTTCCACCAAGGCACCTGCAAGTTCCCGGACATTTCTGGGGGGAATGGCCCTAGCCCTCACCCTCTGATCCAACAGGTCCCAGACGTGGTCAATGGGATTGAGATCCGGGCTCTTCGCTGGCCATGGAAGAACACTGACATTCCTGTCTTGCAGGAAAACACGCACAGAATGAGCAGTATGGCTGGTGGCATTGTCATGCTGGAGAGTCATGTCAGGATCAGCCTGCAGGAAGGGTACCACATGAGGGAGGAGGATGTCTTCCCTGTAACGCACAGCTTTGAGATTGCCTGCAATGACAACAAGCTCAGTTTGATGATGCTGTGACACACTGCCCCAGACCTTGACTGACCCTCCACCTCCAAATCGATCCTGCTCCAGAGTACAGGCCTCGGTGTAACGCTCATTCCTTCGACGATAAACGCAAATCCGACCATCACCCCTGGTGAGACAAAACCGCGACTCGTCAGTGAAGAGCACTTTTTGCCAGATCTGTCTGGTCCAACGACAGTGGGTTTGTGCCCATAGGTGACCTTATTGCCGGTGTTGTCTGGTGAGGACCTGCCTTGCAACAGGCCTACAAGTTTTTCAGAGTCAGTAGAAAGGCCTCTTTAGTGTCCTACATTTTCATAACTGTGACCTTAATTGCCTACTGTCTGTAACCTGTTAGTGTCTTAACGACCGTTCCACAGGTGCATGTTCATTAATTGTTTATGGTTCATTGAACAAGCATGAGAAACAGTGTTTAAACCCTTTACAATGAAAATCTGTGAAGTTACCTGGATTTTAATGAATTATCTTTGGAAGACAGGGTCCTGAAAAAGGGACGTTTCTTTTTTTGCTGAGTTTATATAAGCCCCGATGTAAGGGATATGGACCAAGCAGCTAAATGGGTTCATTTGCATTTTCAGCATCTTTAAAGTCGGAGGCATAACAGCTATGACAAATTAACATACCATCCATTACAGTTACAGTGAGTGACTTGTAAGTGGTTATGTTTCTATTTTGAATCAACTGTAAGTGGTCCTTAGCCATGGTATCCTGTTATATTAACCCATGAATAAAGGCTTCTTTATAAAAAGGTCACTTCTTGATCATATTTCCTCGGGTAAATGAGCTCAGTGGAAGAGTAAGACTAATGCTGCGTTTATTGTAGACGAGGGAAGCAAAAACATCATACCAGTCGGCATAGCAGCACAAGAAAGCCGGTGATGGCAACGGCAAGCCAGCACGACTGTATCCGTTGCTATGGTGATTTCAGGCAACACTGCAAATCAACATCCGGGAGAAAACAACTACGGAAGACCACAAAAGTTGAAATATCTTTTGACTGCATTCACCGTCGGTCTCTCATTGAAAACAATTACATCCGGTTTGCAGTCTACCTCGTGCCACCTAACCGCAGCATTAGAGCAAGAACAGGGAGGGATTTATGTCTTTTGGAAAGTGGAGAATATTCCCCCCCCTGTTCTGATTCAGCCAGCGTAACAAATAACACATATGCGTGTAATCTGATCCTACGGAGAGCATGGTTAGCCACTCAGAGTTTTACCCTTTTGAACACTGCCACTATGAATCAGTTGTCTGACCCTCCTCCGCTCTTTCGTCTTATCAAAAACAGAGGAATGCCGAGAGGGAAAGAGAGCGAGCACAGATGGATACTTTAGTTGTTTACACAGACATGGGATCACACACCCGACTACATATTGTGACTCACTACAGAACTGACAGGGGACAGCAGTCATGGTCTTCCTCAAGGTTGTCGGCTGACTGAAGCTTCTGGGTTTTCCATGACAGCATGTGAGGTCAAAAGTGGCCATTTAGCAAGTTAGCATGGAAGCAAAATGTTTTTGTTTTTTTAAACAGTCAAGAAATGTATCAAACCACAACACGGTATCCTGCGCACTTTCACTTTTAAAGCATAACTTTCGGATGTATTGTATATTTGAACTGCTATTAGTGCCTATATCGTGTGTTCTAATGCATGGCTTGTTATAAACGCTTAGAATACGTTACAAAGCGGGTATTCATAGGAAGTGTTACTGTAGAAATCTTTCACACGGAAACACAGACTGAGAACCTACTTAAGTTAAATCAATAAGGGTTTATGATGATAGCCTTGGGAAGAGCGGTTTTAAAAAGAGGTCTAAGGAGACCAGTATTTGCTATGACAAATCCCCCCCCCCCCCCCCTTAAGGCTTGGAAAAGAGGGGCGTGTGTGAAGGTGTGCACATGCACGTGTGTGTATAGGGGAAAGGACAGGTGTGACAATAGCTCGACGTTGGCAGGTGACAACATTCTCCATCTCCCACTCAAAAAATTATAATAATATTCCCCTTCAAAAAAAAAAAAGAACAAGTTCTAATATTCATGTCCAGCCCAAAACACAGACCGAATGGTTGGAGGGCATTTCAAGAACACCAGTCAACAGGTTCAAATCAATGGCTCCGTTCTCTAACTTTCTCTCTGCTAAACGTTTCCTGTAACGCAAACTAGTCCTTTCCCCACTTCAGCAGTTCAGCCAATTAAAAAGAAAAAGCAACCGTACAGCCAATAAGAGGCAGCGGTGACTGATTCAGTCTCTCAGGGGGACACTCAGTGTATTCTGTAATCAGTGGGTCTCTGTGCACCAGCCCCTAAAATTAACAGCATTTCTTCTCAATGAGATAATACAAAAAAATCAGGAGCAACTGACAGGGAGAGAGATGGAGGCGATAGCAAGGTCATCTATTGCAGGCTAAAGTATTGTATACAATGAGGGTCATATAGCATGAGTAGCTTTCATTGCAGTCTCAAAGAGTGCTACTTTCAAGGAGAGACTAGCAGGACACCGGAATGATCGGTCATATTGCAACTCAAAAAAATCTAAATATTTGATTCATTCCACCTTAACTAGTCTGGACAACTTCTAATGCACTCCTTACAAGATGTCAGACCCTGGGAATGGGGCACCTGGTTTTTGCAACAAATAAGAAAAGACCCTCGTAGCTCCGGGCAGTTTTCTTCCGTTTGGGGACTAGTGAATACGACCCTGTTCAAAAAGGGTCTCGTCCACATCTTCCTTATTAAATGCTGGAGGTTCACGGCAGCTGGAGGTTCACGGCAGCTGGAGGTTCACGGCAGCTGGAGGTTCACGGCAGCTGGAGGTTCACGGCAGCATTGGTTCAGACACACACACTAGCACTCTTTCGATAACATGCGGTGCCCTTGAAGTTAACTAAACAAACCTATGGAAACTGTACAAATCCTATTTGGTCTATCAAAACGCTATGACATACAACCAGGGGTTGAATTGGGATTTTGACTGAGGTGGTGGAAATATCACTGAAAATCGACGGTTTTCAATGGGAAGTGTTTCAAGTGACCACACCCGTCAAAAGGGATTTTAAAGCAGGCTGAGGGAGAAAAAAATAATGATGAGACAGAAATTATTTGAAATTAAATGACAGGTTGAAGTAAATGGTGGAAACCTCCTAGCCTATGACTTGACCAATCCAATGGTTTTACAGTTGTACAGTAGTAGGGAACAAGTGCACACTTCGGGAAGAACCATATTATTGGGACACTACCACAGTCTTCCCTCCCAGTCCCCTCCCCCAGAGACTCAGTCACACACAAAGATGACTCTATCTGTATCATTATAGTGTCTGTGGCAGCATGGGTTGAGGCTACAACTAATAGGAATCCTCACCGAGTTGACTACTTTAAAAATGTCCGAAGCAGAAGTCCTCAATGGCAATGCCCATGCTAAAATTTTTTTTTTAAATGGGTTAAATCCAAGATGAGTCATCCATCTCTCTCTATAAAGTCCCCAGGCTGAGGAGGTGACAGTGACCGGAAGGTATACAGTGGGGTTGGGGAAAACTTGGAGCGCTGCCTCGGTACTGTGACAGACTGACAGTAGTTTCATTCATATCCTCCCTCGCACTCCCAGTCAGCGTCAAATAATCCAGGCCCAGCGTCACAACACAGGCCCGCCGTCACAACACAGGCCTGCCGTCACAACACAGGCCCGCCAGTCAAACGACCACCCCTCATCACTGTCAAACGCTCCCTAAAACACTTCTGTGAGCAGGCCTTTCTAATCGACCTGGCCCGGGTATCCTGGAAGGACATTGACCTCATCCCGTCAGTTGAGGATGCCTGGTCATTCTTTAAAAGTAACTTCCTCACCGTTTTAGATAAGCATGCTCCGTTCAAAAAATGCAGAACTAAGAACAGATACAGCCCTTGGTTCACCCCAGACCTGACTGCCCTCGACCAGCACAAAAACATCCTGTGGCGGACTGCAATAGCATCGAATAGTCCCCGTGATATGCAACTGTTCAGGGAAGTCCGGAACCAATACACGCAGTCAGTCAGGAAAGCTAAGGCCAGCTTCTTCAGGCAGAAGTTTGCATCCTGTAGCTCCAACTCCAAAAAGTTCTGGGACACTGTGAAGTCCATGGAGAACAAGAGCACCTCCTCCCAGCTGCCCACTGCACTGAGGCTAGGTAACACGGTCACCACTGATAAATCCATGATTATCGAAAACTTCAATAAGCATTTCTCAACGGCTGGCCATGCCTTCCGCCTGGCTACTTCAACCTCGGCCAACAGCTCCGCCCCCCCCGCAGCTCCTCGCCCAAGCCTCTCCAGGTTCTCCTTTACCCAAATCCAGATAGCAGATGTTCTGAAAGAGCTGCAAAACCTGGACCCGTACAAATCAGCTGGGCTTGACAATCTGGACCCTCTATTTCTGAAACTATCTGCCACCATTGTCGCAACCCCTATTACCAGCCTGTTCAACCTCTCTTTCATCTCGTCTGAGATCCCCAAGGATTGGAAAGCTGCCGCAGTCATCCCCCTCTTCAAAGGGGGAGACACCCTGGACCCAAACTGTTACAGACCTATATCCATCCTGCCCTGCCTATCTAAGGTCTTCGAAAGCCAAGTCAACAAACAGGTCACTGACCATCTCGAATCCCACCGTACCTTCTCCGCTGTGCAATCTGGTTTCCGAGCCGGTCACGGGTGCACCTCAGCCACGCTCAAGGTACTAAACGATATCATAACCGCCATCGATAAAAGACAGTACTGTGCAGCCGTCTTCATCGACCTTGCCAAGGCTTTCGACTCTGTCAATCACCATATTCTTATCGGCAGACTCAGTAGCCTCGGTTTTTCGGATGACTGCCTTGCCTGGTTCACCAATTACTTTGCAGACAGAGTTCAGTGTGTCAAATCGGAGGGCATGCTGTCCGGTCCTCTGGCAGTCTCTATGGGGGTGCCACAGGGTTCAATTCTCGGGCCGACTCTTTTCTCTGTGTATATCAATGATGTTGCTCTTGCTGCGGGCGATTCCCTGATCCACCTCTACGCAGACGACACCATTCTATATACTTTCGGCCCGTCTTTGGACACTGTGCTATCTAACCTCCAAACAAGCTTCAATGCCATACAACACTCCTTCCGTGGCCTCCAACTGCTCTTAAACGCTAGTAAAACCAAATGCATGCTTTTCAACCGGTCGCTGCCTGCACCTGCATGCCCGACTAGCATCACCACCCTGGATGGTTCCGACCTAGAATATGTGGACGTCTATAAGTACCTAGGTGTCTGGCTAGACTGCAAACTCTCCTTCCAGACTCATATCAAACATCTCCAATCGAAAATCAAATCAAGAGTCGGCTTTCTATTCCGCAACAAAGCCTCCTTCACTCAAGCCGCCAAGCTTACCCTAGTAAAACTGACTATCCTACCGATCCTCGACTTCGGCGATGTCATCTACAAAATGGCTTCCAACACTCTACTCAGCAAACTGGATGCAGTCTATCACAGTGCCATCCGTTTTGTCACTAAAGCACCTTATACCACCCACCACTGCGACTTGTATGCTCTAGTCGGCTGGCCCTCGCTACATATTCGTCGCCAGACCCACTGGCTCCAGGTCATCTACAAGTCTATGCTAGGTAAAGCTCCGCCTTATCTCAGCTCACTGGTCACGATGGCAACACCCATCCGTAGCACGCGCTCCAGCAGGTGTATCTCACTGATCATCCCTAAAGCCAACACCTCATTTGGCCGCCTTTCGTTCCAGTACTCTGCTGCCTGTGACTGGAACGAATTGCAAAAATCGCTGAAGTTGGAGACTTTTATCTCCCTCACCAACTTCAAACATCAGCTATCTGAGCAGCTAACCGATCGCTGCAGCTGTATATGGTCTATTGGTAAATAGCCCACCCTTTTCACCTACCTCATCCCCACACTGTTTTTATTTATTTACTTTTCTGCTCTTCTGCACACCAATATCTCTACCTGTACATGACCATCTGATCATTTATCACTCCAGTGTTAATCTGCAAAATTGTAATTATTTGCCTACCTCCTCATGCCTTTTGCACACATTGTATATAGACCCCCCCTTTGTTTTCTACTGTGTTATTGACTTGTTAACTGTTTACTCCATGTGTAACTCTTTGTTGTATGCTCACACTGCTATGCTTTATCTTGGCCAGGTCGCAGTTGCAAATGAGAACTTGTTCTCAACTAGCCTACCTGGTTAAATAAAGGTGAAATGAAAAAAAAACACACCAACAGATAACGCCACATAGATACCGCGTTGACATTAGAACTGGGCCGTATTCAATACAGAACACTTTTGCGAAACGTTTTGCAATGGAAAAGTAGAACGAGATTTTCTCATTGGACAAGTTCGGGTAGTCCCATCCGGTTTCAGTCCGTTTTGGTGCCTAATGAATACAGCCACGGATAGGAAGAGAACTTGGGAGAGGAATTCATAGATAGATTACAGGTGAGTCAGAGTCAGGACTCAGGAGAAACTGGCTACGGGCTTTGTGGTCAACCCCCCAGTTACAAGTGATGGATGGAGAGCTAGATATGAAGACTAGATCATTTCATAGCTGGATAACTAGGTTGGTACCAGGAGAAACTGGTGCTTTGTGGTCAAAAACCCAGCAACGCTCCCCCTCTCCTGTGTCCTTGGAGTTCGAGAGTACTGATTGACAAAGCTGTTACAGAATACTCACTCGACCGAAACCTCCAACGACCGGCTCCCTCTCCCCTAGAAGGGAACAGCCATATATATTTGCTGCCCTTAGATGCATGTCCTTCAGCACCGCCACATGTACACAATTTAAACAGAAGCGCGCACACACACACACACACACACACACACACACACACACACACACACACACACACACACACACGACTCAGCATGAAACGTGTACCGTTGTGATGCAGAGTGCTGCCTCCAAGTTCCAAATGCCTTTGAGCAGAATGAGTGAGCAGTTCTTCTCTTACCGTGGCTCTGTACTTCATCTCTCTCCTTCCTGTTTATTGGTCGGCTTTAACAGTTGTTTAATGCTCCCAGAATGTGAGTGGTCCACTTCAGAGCGACCGGGCAACGTTTTGTTTTTACAACTTCTCTGGAGCCATGTGTAGGAGTGACCCAGCTGCCACCACCTCCCCTCTTACTCATTTTCTCCCTCTCAGTCACTCACTCTATCTATACCTTCTTCTTGCACTCTCTCCCTCCCTCTTTCTAGAGGAAGCAGTCCATGTAGAGTGACACACTCCACCCTCCTTTTCTCTCTCCCTCGCTCCTCCAGCACAGGGCCCAACCGTGGAAGGTGGTGAAGTAGTCTCTCTCTCTCTCTCTCTCAAAGAAATTCCACAAAAACATCTTCAAGCACACACACATCTGGACTTAACCACCCCTGGAGAGAGAAACGTGTCCCTCTGTACAAGGAGAAGGGGGCCTGTGAGGGGCTACGGGAGAATACAGGATGACTCACACAGAAAGCCAAAAACGGTACTTGACTAATTGTTTTATGAAGTACAGCTTCGCTTCTTCCTTCCTCTCCCTCCTTCCTTTTAGAAGACGGTGATTTAACAGGAGTTGAACATTCCACTACTGCCATGATTAATGTTGCCGAGCAGCTCACAGTTTCTCCCCCCCCCCCCCCCCCCCCCCCACGCTGACAAGGGACTAAGTAGGATTCCATCGTTAACGTTACTCTGACAGATCTGTTATTATGACCGTGGGCTTGCGACCCAAACGCCATCCTACAAACGCCATCTCTGGTCAAAAGTAGTGCACTGTGTAGGGAATAGGGTGCCATTGGGGACACCGCCCATAGTTAGTTGAGAGCAGTCCAGCGGTCTGAGACTGAACACAACACGAGCCACTTCACCGTGAATCAAATAAATAAGGGCATGGTAATATTAGCTTAAACATTAAGATGTTCTATGCTGAAATCGCTCCGCCATTTCCTGGTTGCTAAAATGGGGTTTCTCAAACTCGGTCCTGGGGCCCCATCTGGGGGCACATTTCCTTTTTTGCCCAAGTACTACACAGCTGATTTAAACAACAAACTCATCACCAAGCTTTGATTATTTGAATCCGCTGTGTGGTGCTAGGGCAAAAACCAAAACGTGCACCAGGTCGGGGGGGGGGGGGGCAGGACCGAGTTTGTGAAACCCTGGTGTAGAGAATCATGGTACCATCTAAACCGCTGTAAAATACAATGTCCTATAACTAGCAAAATTGGATTTTCGATTGTTTGAAGCTGGTGTACGAAACCTAAAAGTAAAAGACGCAAGAACGAAACTTAAAAACGGGAAACCGTAGAAGTAGCGCACATAGAACAGATCAACCGCTTCGTAGACTTGCTTTCAATGAGAATGGCAGCTCTATCACACACGTCTACTTGAATTTGGTCCGGTCCCCCAAAAAGTGACCTATTGCAGCTTTAAAAAGTGATAGTTCAGCAATATATATATATATAAATAAATAAAAGATCAGTGTGGATTAACAAGATCAGTGTGGATTAACAAGATCAGTGTGGATTAACAAGATCAGTGTGGATTAACAAGATCAGTGTGGATTAACAAGATCAGTGTGGATTAACAAGATCAGTGTGGATTAACAAGATCAGTGTGGATTAACAAGATCAGTGTGGATTAACAAGATCAGTGTGGATTAACAAGATCAGTGTGGATTAACAAGATCAGTGTGGATTAACAAGATCAGTGTGGATTAACAAGATCAGTGTGGATTAACAAGATCAGTGTGGATTAACAAGATCAGTGTGGATTAACAAGATCAGTGTGGATTAACAAGATCAGTGTGGATTAACAAGATCAGTGTGGATTGCAGTCTCTTCTTGTCCATATGCTGCTTTTAAGGTAAGGAAACACTCTTGATTTGCAATATCCCTTTAACAAGCTCCGATTAGACAAAACGGAGGATTGACATAGATCAAGCCTGGTCATGGATTAAAAACGATGCTCCGTAGAGAACCTCCATTGAAAGGGTTGATAGTCCACTAGCAGGCTTAATCTGTGTCCAGACATCTGGCCTAAAAAGTGGAAATTAGGCAAATAAAATGAAAAGCTCAGAAAAAGCCGAATCGGGACAGCAGCGGTGAGCTCCAGAGTTAAGGGGTGGGATGGCGGTGTACTGGCAAGGCACAGGAAATCCCAACTTTATGAGAATCATTAGCAGGTGTCAGTGTTTTCTGTCTGTGGAGGTGCCTGGTGGCTTCAGCAGACAGCCAAGCCACATGTAGCCTTTTCACACATTCGTTCTGAACCAAAATGTAATATCTGGCTCAGATATTTTATTTTGGACATGATCCTTTTCAGCGCGGCTCTAGCGGATGCGTAACCAGGCCAGCGCACCACAGCTTGGTTTCGCTCTGTTCAATTCGGCTCAGTCGTGTGAAAAGCCAGGTAATTCCCTCTCGGTTTCAGTCTGTTTTTCTCCGTTTCATGCCTAATGAACAGGACCCAGGTGAGGATGTTGGGGGTTGGTGGCTCTCCCTTTTCTGCCCCCACCCTGCAGACAGGTCCCAGCGTTCCCCAGGCCAGCCCCTAACACAGCTCAGGTAAAGCCCTGGCCATATTCACCCTGTCTTCTATAGCCTTGAAGCCCTGCCTGCTGACGCTGAGCTCCACAGCCCCCTCTACTGGACAAGCCCACTACTCAGCTGGCAGTAGTAGCATGTGATAGAGGAGCCAGTCAGAAACGAGAACTTCACCTTCACTTTTCATAACTTTCATCTATAGTTGTCTGCACTCTCCAATATATGCTACAGAACGACACTCAGGACTTGTAGCCTTTACCAGTTTCTCTCCCTGCCTGGGCACTGCCAACACAATCAGAGACTCCGCCTGCAGGAATCGGAGAAATGTTTTCCAGACGGTGTGAGTTTGCCTCTTTGTCCGTCTGTCGCTCTCTCTACCCCCCCCACCCCCTCTCACATGGGCACCGCTGGGCATGAGAATGAACAGAGAATGAAGGAAAAACAAAGAAATGGACAGAGAAGGAAAAAGAAAACATCACAGACTTGCTCAATGCTTCGTTGGCATACATTGTGTCTGTACATTGTGTCTGTACATTGTGTCTGTACATTGTGTCTGTACATTGTGCACGGTAATGCTGATGTAGCCTATCTGTGCAGAACAGAGAGGAGGGGGGGGGGGGGGGAGATATCCATCTGTCCTGGTTGTTAATGCGTTCCTCTCCCACAACTTTCAGGACCTCAAGGCTTCTAGAGAAATCATTTCTGATACTTTAGCTGTGCCTGATTGAGCTTGTCTGGCACAACGGAACCAATAGAGGTCCCAAACCCCAACCATCTGCCACTCCAGGCAGGTGAAAGCAAACACTCCCAAGTATTTGAAAGATGTCAAATAGTATTTGAACCCAGGTCTGCTGCCTAGGACCAATTCAAATTCAGCCTTGACGGCCCGGCTGTAATTCGCGCTGTTGTCAAGGGACTGGAAAGGGGACGTAACCTTGGCAACGCAAAAAAAACACACACAAAAACAAACCTTATCAAGAGTCAGGCAACTCTTTCTTCACATCTGTCTGATATGCAGACTTATGTAGTGTCCTCTAGTCTTCCTTTCATTACACCACCTTCTATTCTGTCGCTCAATATTCCTCCCTCACATTCCTGCTGGATCAAGTCGGACATTTAAAAAAAATTAAAAAATAAAAATATGAGTTTGATGAATTGAAGAGACTCATTTTCAAAGATGGACTTTGTGCACCAAGTGTGTCTGAAGTGAGGACAACCTGGGTCATTATGAAGTTTAAACAACGGCAGCCAAGCACTGTGCCAGACTGTCTTAGTTCAACAGTGTTGCCAGAACCTGGGTTGGAGCTAACACAGCAGAGCTCTCACACACACACACACACACACACACACACACACACACACAGCAGGACATCCTGTACAGACACACACACACACAGCAGGACATACTGTACAGACACACACACACAGCAGGACATACTGTACAGACACACACACACACAGCAGGACATACTGTACAGACACACACACAGCAGGACATACTGTACAGACACACACACAGCAGGACATACTGTACAGACACACACACACTGCAGGACATACTGTACAGACACACACACACTGCAGGACATACTGTACAGACACACACACACTGCAGGACATACTGTACAGACACACACACACTGCAGGACATACTGTACAGACACACACACACTGCAGGACATACTGTACAGACACACACACACTGCAGGACATACTGTACAGACACACACACACTGCAGGACATACTGTACAGACACACACACACTGCAGGACATACTGTACAGACACACACACACTGCAGGACATACTGTACAGACACACACACACTGCAGGACATACTGTACAGACACACACACACTGCAGGACATACTGTACAGACACACACACACTGCAGGACATACTGTACAGACACACACTGCAGGACATACTGTACAGACACACACTGCAGGACATACTGTACAGACACACACACACACTGCAGGACATACTGTACAGACACACACACACTGCAGGACATACTGTACAGACACACACACACTGCAGGACATACTGTACAGACACACACACTGCAGGACATACTGCACAGACACACACACACACACACACACACACACTGCAGGACATACTGCACAGACACACACACACTGCAGGACATACTGCACAGACACACACACACACACACACACACACATCTGGGAGAGAGGAGGACAGTAGATGCACATGGTGACTATGGTCCAGCTGCTCTCTCATTGGTTCCCAGAGTGGAAACACTTCTGGTCTCCAATCACACCACTTCAGGGAAAACTGACCAAACAATGCTGAGGGGAAAACACACAACCCCCAAGTCATGGGACCCAGCAATCGTGGGAAATAAGCCATGAGAACTTATTTTCACTTTTACTCTGAGGAACCTTTATCTAGTTTCATTCTCTTCCCCTCCCTTATTTCTTTATTCCTCTATCACTTCCTCTCCCTCATCTAGGCCCACCATCTCTCTCCCTCCCTCCCTCATCTAGGCCCACCATCTCTCTCCCTCCCTCCCTCATCTAGGCCCACCATCTCTCTCCCTCCCTCCCTCATCTAGGCCCACCATCTCTCTCCCTCCCTCCCTCATCTAGGCCCACCATCTCTCTCCCTCCCTCCCTCATCTAGGCCCACCATCTCTCTCCCTCCCTCCCTCATCTAGGCCCACCATATCTCTCTCCCTCCCTCCCTCATCTAGGCCCACCATATCTCTCTCCCTCCCTCCCTCATCTAGGCCCACCATATCTCTCTCCCTCCCTCCCTCATCTAGGCCCACCATATCTCTCTCCCTCCCTCCCTCATCTAGGCCCACCATATCTCTCTCCCTACCTCCCTCATCTAGGCCCACCATCTTTCTCTCCCTCATCTAGGCCCACCATCTTTCTCTCCCTCATCTAGGCCCACCATCTCTCTCCCTCATCTAGGCCCACCATCTCTCTCCCTCATCTAGGCCCACCATCTCTCTCCCTCATCTAGGCCCACCATCTCTCTCTCCCTCATCTAGGCCCACCATCTCTCTCTCTCCCTCATCTAGGCCCACCCTCTCCCTCATCTAGGCCCACCATCTCTCTCTCTCCCTCATCTAGGCCCACCATCTCTCTCTCTCCCTCATCTAGGCCCACCATCTCTCTCTCTCCCTCATCTAGGCCCACCATCTCTCTCTCCCTCATCTAGGCCCACCATCTCTCTCTCCCTCATCTAGGCCCACCATCTCTCTCTCTCCCTCATCTAGGCCCACCATCTCTCTCTCTCCCTCATCTAGTCCCACCATATCTCTCTCCTCATCTAGTCTCTCTCCCTCATCTAGTCTCTCTCCCTCATCTAGTCTCTCTCCCTCATCTAGTCTCTCTCCCTCATCTAGTCTCTCTCCCTCATCTAGTCTCTCTCCCTCATCTAGTCTCTCTCCCTCATCTAGTCTCTCTCCCTCATCTAGTCAGTCTCTCTCCCTCATCTAGTCAGTCTCTCTCCCTCATCTAGTCAGTCTCTCTCCCTCATCTAGTCAGTCTCTCTCCCTCATCTAGTCTCTCTCTCCCTCATCTAGTCTCTCATAAACCCACGATTCCCCTCCTCTCTCTCCCCCTGTTGTAGACGGCAAACCCATACCGCTGGCAGGCGAGATCACTCAGTGCACGACACAAATGTGTGACACGACCCTCAACTATTGCCGGTGACTCATCAGCTTGAAGCAACATCTGTCTGAAGTCTAATATGATAAGGATGAGATCCGGCAGCGTGTGCACAGTAAATACTACCCCCGCCCCTCCGCCCAGCAGCTGAGTTTACAAAGGGAGTCAGGCAGCCTTGCTTTGCTTCATCCGTCCCCCATGTTCTGTTCAGCAGGGCCTGGTGCCCAAACGCACCGCTGACGCCTCCCATCCATTACCGTCAGACACAGAGCAGCACACTCCTATTTCAACCCTCCTTCATTTCAAACATTTTATAGCCCGGCAGACCGGCCATAATAGAGTCAACATTTTATTTAACTCGGCGTGTCAGTTAAGGACACACTGTTATTTCCAATGACGGCCTAACCCCTGGGCGACGCCCTATGGGACTCCCAATCACGGCCGGCAGAGGAACACAGCCTGGGAAACGAACCAGGGTCCGTAGTGACGCCTCGAGCGCTGAGATGCAGTGCCTTAGACCGCTGCGCCACTTGGGAGATGTGAGACAGCGGCCACGTTCCAGAACAACTTAATTGTAGTCGCGCTGCATGCAGCAACAAACGGAGCTATATGACATGACATCTGGCAGGCGACAGCATTGTTTTGCCTTCCTGGAACTCAACCCGTGTCTCCTGGAGCCTTGGAATGAAAAACAGGAAGACAGGCCTCATTAAACATTCTAATAGTCACGTTTGAACAATTGTAGCACTAGGTGAATATTTACGCACTCAAGCAGTATCATCTCCCAATCTAACTGTTTCTCTCCTCCCAGTCTCCTCCTTCCTCCCTCCTGTCCGTATCGATGGTCGCTAGGGATATTTTCCATTCTCCGGCTGTGTGATCAGACTATTACTATCCCTCACCAACTTCAAACATCAGCTATCTGAGCAGCTAACCGATCGCTGCAGCTGTACATAGTCCATCGGTAAATAGCCCACCCAATTTTACCTACCTCATCCCCATACTGTTTATATTTATTTACTTTTCTGCTCTTTTGCACACCAATATCTCTACCTGTACATGACCATCTGATCATTTATCACTCCAGTGTTAATCTGCAAAATTGTAATTATTCGCCTACCTCCTCATGGCTTTTGCACACAATGTATATAGACTCCCCCTTTGTTTTCTACTGTGTTATTGACTTGTTAATTGTTTACTCCATGTGTAACTCTGTGTTGTCTGTTCACACTGCTATGCTTTATCTTGGCCAGGTCGCAGTTGTAAATGAGAACTTGTTCTCAACTAGCCTACCTGGTTAAATAAAGGTGAAAAAAAAATATATAAAAAATAAAAATAAAAATTTGTGTCTGCTGTGTCGTTATGCAGCTCTGCTACTGGGGGAAATAGACCCGAACCCTCCTGGCCATGAACACATCACAGCCACTCTCTGCTATCTTTCTAGTGATGGACAACTGTTGACCTTGCCACAGTGCGTCTAGTTAAATAGAAACGGCTATCTAAATCCATGTGATTGCAAACACAGCCCTCTGCAATGCTACGACGGTTCCCATTGGCTCCAGACTGCGGTGAAACTGTCCTGGAACCTGCAGCCACCCACCATGACACTAACCAGAGCGTCTGACTGTCAAGCCTCCTATTCCCTCAACCGTACACTCCGTCTCACGGGTGTACGAGTGTGTTTGTGTCAAATCAAATCAAAATGTGTCACATACACTTGTTTAGCAGATGTTATGGCGGGTGTGGCGAAATGCCTGTGCGTATGCGTGTTTGTGCACACATGCATACATTGGTGTGCGGTATGCTTGTGTGTGTGTGTGTGTGTGTGTGTGTGTGAGAGATTATTTTTGCTTGTCTGTCTATCAGTTGAAAGAACAGGGAAAGGTGGAGGGAGGTCAATAATCTATATTTTGAGGGACGGTAACCTTCAGTTTGCTAAAGAACCAACTGTGAGGAGGCTTGACTGGAAGAGAAAAGGGGGAGGAGATGAAAGACCACTGTGATGTCAGGTCAGAAGAATGTAAGTCATGTGGGCAGGAAAGAGCCAGTTAAAAAAAGAGATTATTTTTTTTAAATAAGAGGGAAGAACACAGAGAGAGCGACAGGAGAGAGAGAGAGAGCAACACAGAGAGCGGGAGAGGCAGGGGAGAGCGAGAGAGAGCGACAGGGGAGAGCGAGAGAGAGCAACAGGGGGAGAGCGAGAGAGAGAGCAACAGGGGAGAGAGAGAGAGAGAGCAACAGGGGAGAGAGAGAGAGAGAGCAACAGGGGAGAGAGAGAGAGAGCGACAGGGGAGAGCGAGAGAGAGAGCGACAGGGGAGAGCGAGAGAGAGAGCGACAGGGGAGAGCGAGAGAGAGAGCGACAGGGGAGAGCGAGAGAGAGAGCGACAGGGGAGAGCGAGAGAGAGCGACAGGGGAGAGCGAGAGAGAGCGACAGGGGAGAGCGAGAGAGAGCGACAGGGGAGAGCGAGAGAGAGCGACAGGGGAGAGCGAGAGAGAGCAACAGGGGAGAGCGAGAGAGAGCAACACAGAGAGCAGGAGAGGCAGGGGAGAGGAACGCAGAGAGCGAGAGAGACATGGGAGAGAGGAGGGCAACACACAGAGAGAGAGAGAGAGAGAAGAGCAACACAGAGAGAGAGAGAGAGAGAAGAGAGCAACAGAGAGAGCACAGAGAGAGAGAGAGGGAGAGCAGAGAGAGAGAGAGAGAGAGCAGAGAGAGAGGAGAGCAACAGAGAGAGGAGAGAGAGAGAGCAGAGGAAGAAGCAATAGAGAGAGAGAGAGCAACACAGAGAGAGAGAGAGAGGAGAGCAAACAGAGAGAGAGAGAGGAGAGGAGAGCCAGAGAGAGAGAGGAGGAGAGCAAACAGAGAGAGAGAGAGAGAGAAGAGAGAGGAAGAGCAACAGAGAGAGGAGAGAGAGAGAGGAGAGCGAGAGCAGAGGAGAGGGAGAGAGAGGGGGAGAGAAGAGAGAGATGAAGAAGGGCGTAACAGAGAGAGGAGAGAGCGCGAGAGAGAGAGGAAGAGCGAAACAAGAGAGAGAGAGAGAGAGAGAGGAAGAAGCAAGAGAGAGAGCAGAGAAGAGCAAAGAGAGAGAGAGAGAGAGAGAGAGAGCAACAGAGAGAAAGAGAAGAGGAGAGAGGAGAGCAACAGTAAGAGAAGAAGAGAGAGAGAGGAGAGCAAACGAGTAGAAACAGAGAGAGAGAGAGAAGAGCAACAGGGAGAGAGAGAAGAGAGAAGAGGCAACAGAGAGAGGAGAGGCCAGAGAGAAGAGCAACAGAGAGATGAGAGAGAGAGAAGAGCAAGCAGAGAGAGAGGAGAGCAACAGAGAGAGAGAGAGAGGAGAGGAGAGAGAGGAAGAGAGAGAGAGAAGGAGAGCAACAAAGAGAGAGAGGAGGAGAGAAGCCGAGAGCAAGAGAGAGAGGAGAGGAGAGCAAGAGAGAGAGAGAGAGAGGAGAAGAACAGAGAGAGAGAAGAGAGAGGAGAGAGCAACAGAGAGAGAGAGAGAGAGAGAGAGAGAGGGAGAGCAACAGAGAGAGAGAGAGAGAGGAGGCAACAGAGAAGAGAGAGAGAGGGAGAGCAACAGAGAGAGAGAGACAAGAGAGAGAGAGAGAGAGAGAGAGAGAGAGAGAGAGGAGAGAGAGAGAGAGAGGAGAGCAACAGAGAGAGAGAGAGAGAGGAGAGCAACAGAGAGAGAGAGAGAGAAGAGAGAGAGAGAGGGAGAGCAACAAGAGAGAGAGAGAGAGAGAAGAGCAACAGAGAGAGAGAGAGAGAGAGAGAGAGAGAGGAGAGCAACAGAGAGAGAGAGAGGAGAGCAACAGAGAGAAGAGAGAGAGAGGAGAGCAACAGAGAGAGAGAGAGGAGAGCAAGAGAGAGAGAGAGAGCGAGAGAGAGAGAGGAGAGCAACAGAGAGAGAGAGAGAGCGAGAGAGAGAGAGGGACGAGAGAGGAGAGGGGAGAGCGACCGAGAGAGGGAGAGGGGAGAGCAACAGAGAGGGGAGAGCAACAGAGAGGGAGAGGGGAGAGCAACAGAGAGGGAGAGGGGAGAGCAACAGAGAGGGAGAGCAACAGAGAGGGAGAGCAACAGAGAGGGAGAGCAACAGAGAGGGAGAGCAACAGAGAGGGAGAGCAACAGAGAGGGAGAGCAACAGAGAGGGAGAGGAGAGCGAACAGAGAGAGAGAAGAGCAACAGAGATTGAAGAGGAGATAGCAAAAGACAAAAGACAGTGAGCAAGAGGGGAAACTCAGAGAGCTGTAGCCTCAGTGTGGTCAGAGAGGATGCTGATGAGCTCATACCCTGTCATGACATAACGCTGTGTCTCTGGTGACTCAGTGTAATATTGACACGGGGGTGGCTTCCAGGCTCACCCACAAATACACTCAAACTGACGGGTTTCTCCCTCTGACTCGCTGTGCCCCTCTGGGTCTCTGGGTCTTGTGAATCATTGTGGGGACACCGGGGTGTGAGTGTGCTGTTGCCGTCTACTTTTCCCATACACAGCAGAGAGAAGATGTTTCCACGGTGAACAGGCCCGACAAGCCTGAGTGACCGTCTCGTACAGAGCATCTGCTGTCGGAGGCAGCGGACCTGGAGCAAGAAAGTCCCCACAAGCGCAGTCCCCCGGGGACCAGCCTCCTCTGAGGGAGCTCGTTATGCACACGGAAAGTATTGGACAGAGCAGATAAAACACGGGAAACAAACAAACCAGGAACGAAGATCATGAGGCAGGTCCCACTGTGCGACAGAAGGGACGTGACTATTGGTTCAGCAGTGTGACGCTGCTCATCTGCAGGACAGAATAAAAAGAAGCCTTGTCCATCACCTGGGAACATCAGCTAAATGTACTGCACCTACAGTACACAGGGGGCCCATTCCCAGCCCCCAGGTACCTCTCTGCAGAGGATTCTACCGCCGCCGCCGGCGTTCATCCGATCACCAAGGATAGTTGGACAAAGCAATGTAACGGCAGCTCGCTTGCTCGGGTAACGGGAAGCAAACAGAGTCTGCACATCTGATTGCCTCTCCTTCTCGCCAAGAGACACCCTGCCACACACACACACACACACACTGCTTTTCTGCGGAGCCAGCACTTTGTGCCGTGCAGGCACTTCCTGAAGTGTCTCCGGTATTCCATAAAGACGTCAACCCAGCCAACCAGCTGAACCGGACTAGCCCTCCTCTCCCTCTCTTCATCACCACAGCAGAAATGAGCAGGAGGAAGTGGTTTCAGCACACACACACACACACACACGCAAGCAGTCTCTAAAACTATCAGTGGAGATTACTCTGTGCGGGCGAGGTGAAGGGGGCAGCCGTGTACCTCGCAATAAGGCCACACCCTGGTCTGGGATCAGCTTCCTGGTTTAGAGGCTACACTGCTAAACTGATCCTCGGGGACAAGTGATTAACCACCACCTTTCCCCCACCGATCCTCTCAGTTGAGGCGAGTCTGACCCTGGCCTCAGCACAACAGGTCAATGGCAAATACACCAACAAAAGCAATTTCTCTCACTCACACACACACAGCAAACAAGCCTTTGGAGTCAACAGGGGCGAGCTGAGACTCGCAGTAGGAGGACTTTCACCATGTCTTTTGTCCCCGCCTCAATATCTGGGAGACTGCCGTGCACACCAGCTGGAACTCATAAAGTACAGTACAAATAGGGCAGATGAGCCCGTCCTCCCTCCCTCCCTCCCTCCCTGGTCTCCTCCTCCAGGCTGGAGGGGCCCTCTCAGGCTTATTTATACCCACACGGCCTTATATGGGCAGCACCCGCTACCGGCAGCAGGCAGCAGGCAGCAGGCTGAAGGGTATGAAGTGCAGTTTACATACACGCTTCCATCCCTGGACATCTACGCTCCCTCTCATCTATAACGATCGAATACCAATACTGGCAACATGCCCTTTCCTCAACTCCTCCACTCAGTCCCCTTTTCCTTGTCCCTCCATCCTCCCCGAGCTAAATATGCGAGGGAGCAAGGACATTTCCTTCCTCTCCGGCAGCGCGGGGTGAAAGGTCGTGTTTAGAGATGTTTATGCTTTGCTTACTGTCACAGATCCACTGTAAACGGAGGGAATCAGAAGCACTTGGGGAGAGTTGTCAGAATGTCTAACGCTGCCTTTCCTGTTCCCTCGGTGTGGCTTCTCGTGCCGATCCGACACCAGTAACACCTGCACTGCTGCCCCAACAAAGGACTACAGAACGGATTTGGCATACCGCTGCCAAAAATCCTCTGTCCAATTCCCTCTACTCCTCTCCGGCACTAGATCTGTCCTACAGCTTATCAAAACGACAGAACCAATTCCCTCTACTCCTCTCCGGCACTAGATCTATCCTACAGTATATCAAAACGACAGAACCAATTCCCTCTACTCCTCTCCGGCACTAGATCTATCCTACAGTATATCAAAACGACAGAACCAATTCCCCCCGCACATATATCTGCCATTTCTCCTCACTTCTCTAACCAAAACGCTGTTACAACATACCGCATTGACTCCCAGCTGCAGACGGTGCCAGACATGCAGCACACACGGCCACGCCCAGACAAACAGGCTCCGACTATCGCTAGGCTGCTCATAGGAACATATAGGACAGGAGCCTAGGGACAAGGGGACGGGAGCCCACGGACAAGGGGACGGGAGCCCACGGACAAGGGGACGGGAGCCCACGGACAAGGGGACGGGAGCCCACGGACAAGGGAGCCCACGGACAAGGGGACGGGAGCCCACGGACAAGGGGACGGGAGCCTACGGACAAGGGGACGGGAGCCTACGGACAAGGGGACGGGAGCCTACGGACAAGGGGACGGGAGCCTACGGACAAGGGGACGGGAACCTACGGACAAGGGGACGGGAGCCTACGGACAAGGGGACGGGAGCCTACGGACAAGGGGACGGGAGCCTACGGACAAGGGGACAGGAGCCTAACAGAGCAGGGCCCGTACTCATGCAGGGTATCAGAGTAAGAGTCCTGATCTACAATCAGATCCCCTCTCATTCAATATGATTTGAAAGGCAAAACTGATCCTAGATCAGCATTCCTACTCAGAGCTGCTTTGTGAATATGGTTCAATACTAGAGTATCCATATTGTCCAAAGCAATGACACCACACACACACGCTTTGCAGAAGGGAGAATTGTAATTAAACCCACCATATGTGAGTTGGTGTGTGGTTTGACTTTGCGATAAATTCAGCAATCTAGGACTGATGAAACTTCAGACTTGGAACTGGGCTTAAAGAGGCCCCCACGGAGCAGGCATAAGCAAGCACTGTCTCTTTCCCAAACGGAAGCTCTCAACAGTCTGGGGACAAACGCACTTCACATTGCAACATCTCTGGAATCTTGTCCCCAACCAGCCACAGAGCAGAGTCAGGGGTCAGGCTGCTTAGATGACAATACACAGACAACAGCTGAGGCAATGACACACACACATATCTTTCCACACACACACGTCTCTGTGGCAGGTCATTGGGTATTATTACTACCCACGAATGAGCAGGCAGCACTGTAATCATGACAACACAATGACACACAGATGAGCGCCCTCCCCGCCGTCTCATTCTACCCATCCCCCCAATTACTGGATGCCTACTCACACACACACACACACACACACACACACACACGGCAGAGAGAGAGAGGGCCTGAACACACAGGGCTTAGCTGGCTCCTCTCCTAAGGGGCCAGTCAGGACAGAGTTAGAGGATCAGTTGACTGCTGACAGGAGCTTATTGTGAGACAGGCCTATAGGCAGCAGCGTGTGGGTGGATCACACTGAAGGAACCGCCCTGTGCACTAAGCAGGCTACCCACCCAAGCACATAGTTAAACCCAACCTGGACGTAGACTTGGGTGTGACATGAATGTCCCACTGCATGTCCCATAGAGTGAGCTGAGGCTATAGTGTGTGTGTTGCGTGGGAGTTCTGTACGGACAGAGGTGTGTGTGTGTGTGTGTGTGTGTGTGTGTGTGTGTGTAGTGGGAGCAAAACATAGGCCATGGGGGTGAGGGATCCTTAAGAGATGATGCCAGGTGTCAATCCATTTTTGTTCCACCTCCTCTTATCAAGCCCAACCTCCTTGGCAGTGTTTGCATTCGCTCACTCTCTCCCTCGCAGCCGGGCCAAGCGCTTATCACGCCCTGCTCCGCTTGAAACAGAAAGACTCACAGCGGTCGCAGTTGAATGAAAAGCAAAAAAAACGATTATTTCATAGAGTATGTGACAGTACACTGGAAGGTTTAGGAAAGTCTCGTTTGAACAGGTGATACATCTAGTCTATTTTACATGCATCAGAAGAGATAAAAGGAGGCCTGTTGGTGCTGGCAGAGGAACTTTGCAATATCCTTGTCTAATTCAGAGCGCTACATTTAATTGATCCTATCAGTGGTAAACTCATTGTGCTCGTTTGACTAATGGGTTCGCCAATCCAGGGGCTCTACTGTAATTGCGTTGACATTCATCAATCCATTACCATGACAGACAGAGGAGACACTTCCTACTAGTTTAACTACACCCCCCCCCCCCCCCCCCAACCCTGTGGGTGGCTGGCGTTCAGATAGAAATATATGACGTAGAACAAACATGCTACACTGGTGGAAGGAGCCTGATCGCGCAAGAGTCGAATCGGTCGGTCCTCTTGCCCGGGCTACAACCATGCCTCTCTGACAGCTGGCATATGGAATCACATCATCTTTACTCGTGACCTTTATCTGCAACATTCCACAACGTCGTGTCCTGCTGAACGCAGCCCTGTACAAATCCATCTGGCCTGAATATTTGTTTTCCGATGACCCCTCCTCCCCCCACATCACGTTGAGTGATTGACAGTACAGGGTTGGGACAACACAAGGACACACCTGGTAGGGTTTGCCGTCGGCTTACGGCCCAGGCAGTCATGGAGTGTACCTGGGCAAAGGTTAACATGCAGGCGGCCTGACAGGTGGCCAATCAGGAAGAGCTGGGGGGGTGCTGGCCAATGGCCCAGCGTTGGCAACCACACTGAAAGGAACTAAGTTTATGTACAGTCACTGTATCCAACGTTCCATGCTAGCCTGGTCCCCGATCCGTTTGTGTCGTCTCGAGAAAGAGGTGGCAATGACAATGAGGAGTTGGTAAATCAACACAAAACAGATCTAGGACCAGGGTATATCCATGCCTGGTTAGCTTCTCAGAGGACCACAATACACACAACAGGTAGGTGGACAGGTAGAGCTCTAGCTGGTACACAGAGTGTGGGAACGAACACAGTGGGACACAACAGGTAGGTGGACAGGTAGAGCTCTAGCTGGTACACAGAGTGTGGGAACGAACACAGTGGGACACAACAGGTAGGTGGACAGGTAGAGCTCTAGCTGGTACACAGAGTGTGGGAACGAACACAGTGGGACACAACAGGTAGGTGGACAGGTAGAGCTCTAGCTGGTACACAGAGTGTGGGAACGAACACAGTAGGACACAACAGGTAGGTGGACAGGTAGAGCTCTAGCTGGTACACAGAGTGTGGGAACGAACACAGTGGGACACAACAGGTAGGTGGACAGGTAGAGCTCTAGCTGGTACACAGAGTGTGGGAATGAACACAGTGGGACACAACAGGTAGGTGGACAGGTAGAGCTCTAGCTGGTACACAGAGTGTGGGAATGAACACAGTGGGACACAACAGGTAGGTGGACAGGTAGAGCTCTAGCTGGTACACAGAGTGTGGGAATGAACACAGTGGGACACAACAGGTAGGTGTGCCAGCAGAGAGGGAACACACGGGCCATTTACAGGCTATGAGTGTTGTTCAGTCATTGGGTAAAGTACAGCCGGGAGGAGACCAGTATCGCGGCAAGGAAACAATACACAAAGTGGATTTAACTCCTTTTGGGAAAACGACCCTGATATTGGAAACGAACATCATTCTGCTGTCACCCAGAGTCACGTGTATTTTCCAAGTTAAAGCACGCAATATAGTACCTGCAGCAGGTTTTTAAAAGGACCCAAGAGTTGTCTGCATCGTGTTTTCATTTTTGCCATGGCCAAATATTGCGATACTGGTATCGTCACAGCCCAACAACGAGGTGCAGGTGCACAGTGATAGGTCCATAAGGCTACAGGTTATCCACCACAGAAAGGGGCCGTTTTCTTAGTGAGCACATACCTCGTTCATCTGAGCGGAGCAGGAGGGCTGGAATACAACGAGCCACAAAGTTAATAGAAAAAGTAGTTATGAAGTCCCAGACATGCTTATAGCAGGTTATAAAGCCCTGTTCGTGCAGGCTTTGAGTAAAGTGTTACTGAAAGCAGCACTGAAACTACAGGAGTCTCCAGTCTGGGCAGAAGGCATTGCGTCCAAGTGTTGCCCATTTATTAGAGAAGACGTGGTGATTATCGCGATACAAGGACACACGCATAAACCATCACTAAAATGCTTGTACTTTGCACTCCAGTCAGTGAGCTCAAAGTGAACAATGAATTAAATGTTCATTCATAAAAGGCTTTTTACACTCCTATATCGCAATAATACCACAATTCAATCATGGCATCATACCCAGGGATGTTACAGGCTTACTAGGTCAACTGGTACCAATTCCTATGTTTAGTTTAACGGAGCAGAAGTACCACAAGGTGAAGGATTAGCAATGGAAAGCGGATCTCTAAGCCACACCCCCTTTCCTTTCTCTTCCCACAGCCCTTCACTCTACCCCTGTCCGTCAGGTTTATCAGTGTGAATGTGTGTGTGTGTGTGTGTGTGTGTGTGTGTGTGTGTGTGTGTGTGTGTGTGTGTGTGTGTGGGAGGGGGGGGCTAGTGTAGGTCTCGAATTCTGAGACACATCATACTCGACCAGTCATGCTCACTAGGCACAAAACGGAAAGAAACCTGGACAAAACAAAAACTACCTGAAACCGTCCCATAACAAAAAAAACATTTTCCTTTTCTGTTACACATCATTTAGAAAAGCTGTGTTACTGTGTGCCTCACAACGAACACAATCCAGGTTTGACTGAGCCAGAAGGGTTCCCCAGTCTGATAGTAGTTTGCTCCTGATAGGAAGCGAGATTTGGTAGCAGGGCGGGGCCCTCTACTCTTCTTATAGGCCTGGGACATTTCTGGTGGAAAAGCCACAGCTAAAAGTAGACAAACTCCAGATCGTCCAACCGGCACAGTTCATGACTCATGCAGCACTCTACATTGACTCAGTACCAGACTCGCATTCTACCAGACTGACTCATTCCATAAATACACTCAACAACCCAACGCTAGACTTGGACTGATATAGGTGCTGGAACTCATTTTGGGTTCCGGTACTGTTGATATTTAGATGCAGAATCTCCACAATACTTTTGAGCTAATATTCTAGAAGAGGAACAGGAGCTGGAGGAGTAGAACATTTGAGGTGATGGTACTCAGCTCCGGTGAACTCCTGCCAAAGTCAAGCATGGCCTCCACCTCTTCTTCGTTCTCCAAAACCGCACTCATACACATACCTCAGACGTCTGACCAATAGTATGTTGACGCGGGCGAGACTCAAAAACAAACTAAAAACCAAAAGCACACAAAACACGTTCTCTCCCGCGCGCCTCACTCTTCACCCACTGCTCTCCTCGCTCTCTCAGACTTGTCATAGGAGCTCCCAAATCAATAAGTAGTGTGTTTCTCCCACCATCTCCCCCGTCAGACGGTCTCCGTCGTTCTTCCCCACTCCCCTTCCTAGACGACCATATACTTTTGCTATTTAAATAGAAACAGGCTGTGGCCCAGACTCCATGTCCTCCTCATCTAACTCATGAACGTTGGCAGATCCACTCCTACCAGGGTGTGTGAAACATCAGTGTGGCCTCGCTGTCTACCACAGTATTTGGTGGTTTATTAGGATCCCCGTTAGCTGTTGCGAAAGCAGCAGCTACTCTTCCTGCGGTGCACACAGAACATGAAACATGACAGAGAAGTACATCGACGTGGCTGTTTTCAGGGCAGCGTGTCCCAGACATGCCCCATCTCTCGGTTGCTTGGTTTTCAAACTCCGGGCAGAATGTGTGTGACACGCCACACCTGTGACACCATAGCTCACTGAGAAAGCACAGTACTTTTGCAAGCTGTCCCTAGGTCCACTAATTCACAAGGCCTGGACGAATGTTGTCGAGACCTTTTATCATTTGACCAAGAGCTTTTCTATTCTAATACATAATCTCCCTCCTCATCCCCTCTCAATCTTTGTCCGTTAGGCTCTCGCACAAACGTTCATCTCTTCCAACTAACAAGGTAATCCAACAAACTGCAGTGTTGGTGACTTTGGTGGTGAGTGTTTCGTGGGGGGGGGGGGGTCAGAGGTTGACAAAATGGTTTCAGCCAGGCAGCCATGTTGGCCAAGTTCGAGTAGTAAGCCCTGAGGGTTTCCCATTAGAGGTGGAAGAGGCCAAGGCACGGAGGCAGGTGGAGCCAATAAGTCTCCTGGGGTAAGGCTCTGCAGCACCGACAGCTGGTTCTGTGACGAGAGGGTCACAACAAGACGAGGTCTGCAGAGCCGCCCATGTCACCACCATTGAGTTCACACACAACACATATTGGCTGGTCACATGTAGCAGCTGATGACAAAAGCATTTGCTGTTGTGGTGGTGGTGTGGTGTGGTGTGTGTGGTGTGTGTGTGTGGGGGGGGGGGGGGGGGGGGTCTTTAAATAACATAAAACAGAATTGCCCAATGGCAAAGCGATACATGCAAAAAGGATATTATGCAAACAATGTGGTGGGGTCAAGCAGAGGGTTATATTTGGCTCTGTGAACGCCGCTGTCAGAATCTCAAGCTTTGTGAGACAGAGCTGGGAGGTGCCTAAATATCCGTAGAGTGCAGACAGCTGGGAAAAAGCTCAACCCCGGAATTATTCTGCCTTGGGCTAAAACTGGAATCCTTGTAGGACTTCTTTTTGGGGAGGGGGGGGGGGGGAGAAGAAAAAAAAAATCACAGCATCCCTCTAAGCTAGTCGAATGGAAAGTCTTGGCTACAGTTAAACAGCAGACAAAATATCCCCAAGAAGTTCTGTTGTGGGAAAAAGTACTGACAACACCACTGATTGGTTTTAGTGCTTGCCTAACTCAACAATTTAACAAACAAAAAAAAATCGCCAAGATGAAGCTGCCGGTTTATTTATTTTTTGTACTGTATCTACACATACACAGCCATAAGATGTGAGTGGAGAGCAATGCCACATCTCAAGCCTGGATACAGTCGTGGTTGGACAGGTGGACACTCACAGTCCTGTTGACATAACCCCAGGTCACCCAAGACACTCACACAGCTACCCACAAACCACCAGGCAGCTTAGTCTAGTTAGCCCATTTAGTGATACTACACAAACGATCTGGTTAACTACTACGACAAGTATTTTAATTCGCCAATATATGGATCGTGAGGCTATTAGGAGTGGCTGGCTGGCAGTCAGGACAGGGAATGGATTGGCAGTTGTTACATCACGCATGGCATGACTGCCAGCCACTCCTAATAGCCTCATGATCACATACATTGGCGAATTAAAATTACTTGTCGTAGTAGTTAAAACCAGATGGCCTCGTCGCCGACTTGCTACATTGTCACAAATATGAAGCACGCAAACTTCTTCCCGCTACAAAATAACTTCGTAACCGCCTGTTTAGAAAACGGGGGCGAAAAAAGGTACCTCAAGATATACATACCTTCAATTAGCCGAAGTCGTGGGTTACTTCGCCCTGATGTCTCTTCGCCGGTAGGCTACAAAAAGACAGCAGTCTGTTCCGTCTCTCGTTGAACCCAGATTCAAGTCCCGTCTCGATGTGACCAGTCCTTTCAGCGGTTCCTCGTTACTGATCCAACAAGCAACTACAATCTGGCGGCTGTAATTCTATTGAAGGTTTTTTTCTCCACCGCTTTAGTAGCCTACATTATCCACCACTTTTCACCTATTTCAAATGATCTTACACTTTATTTTTATTTTTTTAAGAGTAGCGTTGTCTAGCAAGTGCACTTCAAGTATACAACAGCAGTAATTTTAAGCCATAAAAAATAATATTATTATATTATTCTGAGTATTTGAGTCCCCTGTTGAGTCGTGGAACATGTCAGTAATTTCCTCTCCCTCTTTCAAACACGCAACAGCCCTTATGCTGCGTTCATAACCTATTGGGAACGTGGTAGTTACCAGTTGTGAAGTCGTAAATAATAAGTTGTATGCATTCACGTGCTTTGAAAACGCCGAGTGGCTAATGATCAACAAGCAACATTAACCATGAACTAAAATAACAGCTATCATGATTGTAAAAGCAAAGTGAATTCTAAATGCCTGTGAAACCTTAGCCTATGTATTTTAGTTTAAATGTGTATACCCCTGTGTATTTGGTATATTGCGTTATATTCGTATAAAGGTCATGGTTGTAAACAAATGATCGTGTTCCAAAAACATATTTGTTGTTGTTACAGTAAACTGCTGAAAATTCTGTTTTTTTTTTAGTAGGGGACGACAGAGGTCAGCAAGTGGGAGAAGTTGGAGCGCAGAAGTTATATGCGGCAATCACATGCTAACTGGTTATAGTTTGGTATGTTCCGCGTTCAATCAGTTAGCAAGTCAGACATTTCGGAGTTTCCTAGTTCCGACTAGCACATTAACGGGGCAATAGACGACTTTCCCACTTGCAAGTATGACTTGGAGGGGCATTCAAGTGGATTTTCCCCCAGTCGTATATGGTAAATACTACCTTCACACTTGGTTATGAACGCAGCATAGATACCAGGAAGTTCTCGAGACCCATCCCACAGACTTAAGGAGTAGTATCATTTGTTTTACATCAAACTGTTTTCAACAGGCGTAACACTAAATAGGCTATATGGGAAGTAGTCTATGCAATGTTTGCATTGGATAAGCCCTGTGTGAACCTAATGTTGCACTGTGAGAGCACACGTCCTTGCTTTGATTAGCCTATTCAATGTTTCCCTATAGCTCCTACTCTAAGAATAACATATGGGTTGAGAGTGCCGGTAAACATTGTTGTACTGGTGAGAATATGCCGTTGAAAATCCTGAACGAGAAAAGAAAAACCGCCGACGGCATTCAACTCACTTCGCTGACTTTTAGTAGTGTTCTTCTCCCCTCTACTGTCAATAGACCTGTCACTACACCTTCTGTCCGCGTCCTACCATGCATTGCGTGGTTGGTTCTTGGAAAGGGTGTGGCCGCCATGCGACTTTTTAATCAGATCTGTGGCAGCAAGTTCAACAATTTGCTATTGCTATGTTAATCTTATTCTAGTATATTATGCACATTCTACTGTCATAGTAGGCTACAGGTCTGAGGCCTGTACACCTTAACGAAAGTCCACGGTCAGCATTGATTTATTATTGTCAGCATTTTTAATGGTGCCATATTAAACCACCTCTTCCCATGTGAAGGTGACCTTTGCAGTTCAATTGCCTGCCTTTATGTGATAATGGACTGCAATATGGCACCCCTGCCAGAAGGGGTAGTGATCGATTCAGTACTGTAGCCCACCTCTCTCTCACACCACCCAGCTTTGCTAGCCCTCCTCACTCTGCTTTAATTATGCTGGGAGGAAAGGTTGTATCCTGTTGACAAGGCCCTGTTCATTGGAAAGACAGACTGTACTCCAGGGAGTGTCTCTGTCTCTCGACACAGAATCTGTGTGAAACTGGAAGAGGGCATTGTTCCTTTCTCGATAAGGAATGAGAAAATGGTGTATATGATATGCCTACTCATTAACTCGTACACTACTCTTGTGCCTTCAGTTCACAAGTCCACATGTTCAATCTCACACACACACACACACACACACACACACACACACACACACACACACACACACACACACACACACACACACACACACACACAATCAGAGGCACAAGAGGGTGATGTGACCATGGTGGAATGTTGGGATGCACGTTCTGTCTTTTCCTCACCTACATTCTGTACCATTCCCGTCATTAGCCATTCCTGCTCACCGAACGAACATGAGGCTCAAACTGAACTTGATAAAACTAAGATTTATCAGATGACGTTAATAGCGTTTCACCGGTTGGACGCTATAGATCTCAATCTATTCCTTAAGATCCAAGTTGGTTTGTGTACGAGTCCAACATTCCCTTAACCTCCACTGCTTTCTGTGGCACAGCCTTGTTGTTTCACCATATGCTGTCTGATTTAAAGCCCCACACCCTGCATTCCTTAGATTGTCCCGAACTGGTGACTCAGTCCCACCCGCTCGATCACCACTCTCTCACATTCACCAGGAACTTGTGCAATCCCCATTCCATAGGGAAACATGTAACCCTTCTTTACATTGATAATGTGCTATGTTAATATAATTATTTAAGTGGCAAAATCGGCCATTCAGTTGGTTTGGATTTTCCTATTGTTTATCATTTGTTTATTCAAATTGCCTTTCCCGCCATTCATTTTCTGCTGTATACTTTTCCGAATCTGTATTTACATTGGATGACGTTTTCACGCCTCTCCACACACACTGAAGTAGACAGCACATTATGAGCCCTGTGTAACATTTTTCACTTGGCACTCTGCTGGACCGGCATGCATAATCAACATCAATGGCCTAGCAGGTGTTTTCTGACTGCGGGCACTGAGTGGAAAAATCGAATGAGGATGATATCAATTGCACTCTGTCAAGCCAACAATTTGGCACAAACAAATTTACCGTACATAGTCGAGCCGCTTGGAGGCAGCTGAGGGGAGGACGGCTCATAATAATGGCTGGAATGGAGCGAATGGAATGGCATCAAACACATAGAAACCATGGAAACCACATGTTTGATACCATTCCACTCCAGCCATTACCACGGGCCCGTCCTCCCCAATTAAGGTGCCACCAACCTCCTGTGGTCAGGCGAAAACCAGAGTGAGCAGCCAAGGTGAACAACTTTTTCCCCGTGAACAGTGAACCTCTAAAATGATACCTCAGCACTACTTCCACACAGGCAGATCCTAGCCTGGTCCCAGACATGTTTGTGCTGTCTTGCCAAGGTTGGCAAAGTTAGCAAGAGAGCACGAACAGATCTAGGACCAGGCTAGGGAAATCCCACTCTAGGATAGCTAGTTATTTCAAGTGTATGAGGAGTGAGCAGGTTGAATGGATGGACTCACTTTGGTGCAGCTGTGGCAGTAGCTCTCTCCATTCTTCCCAGGGGACAGGATGATCTCACCTGTAGGGATCAACTGGATCCTCAGCTCCATCGTGGTCGCTCTCTCTCTCTCTCGCTTTCCTTCTCTAATTCTCGATCCCTCGCTCTCTCTCTCTCTCTGTCCTCCGTCCACTTACTCGGGTCCTTCTGACGGGCGTAGCAATGAATTCAACCCTCCCCCCCTCGCACGTTTGTAAAAATTCCTCCCCTTAACGTCGGTGAGAGTAATAGGGAAGTTTCTGTTACACTGTCAAGAGAAAGAATGAAAATGAAAACTAAAGTAGAAAAATATTATTTTACTGGCCGCACATACAGGGATTTACATGTATGCTTCTCAGTTATCTAACGAGGCCAAGACAGTCAAAGCACAAGGATGTTTCCTGCTTCTGTGCAGAGTGCTCTAGTGCGAATTTCCCCTTAGCAGGCAAAGGATATGTGTTGATGGTCACAGTGTCAGGCTCTCTTTCCACAGCCGGCCCCGCAGTATAATTGATGTCCCTGCACACCAGATCGCTGTGGCTCAATGCACTCTGGGTTGGCCCGGGTATCAGGGCTTCCTCCTGGACCCATGCATCCTGTCTCGGACGTTCCCTACGTTCACAGGGTAAACACCAGAGGAGCCCACTCTCTCTCCTCACGTTTCCCCTGGCTATTTGTATTACTTTTAACCTTTATATTTAACTAGGCAAGTCATTTAATAACAAATTCTTCTCTACAATGACGGCCTACTTGTAAAGCCCCTTGTACAACTGGGAGACACGCGTAAACGCCACATGCATCCCCCACCTCTCCAAAAACAAATAAGAGACTTGTGCCTCTTGTGTGTCTAGTGTCTTCGGGTTTCCTCTTCCCAAGTGGTACACAAATTCATGTAGACAGGCAGATGGTCAGAGGGTCATCAGACAGAGGCTGGAAGCAGAGACATTGTGACCATATCTCTGTCTGGGGTGACAGAATGGTATATATATATACAGTGCCTTGCGAAAGTATTCGGCCCCCTTGAACTTTGCGACCTTTTGCCACATTTCAGGCTTCAAACATAAAGATATAAAACTGTATTTTTTGTGAAGAATCAACAACAAGTGGGACACAATCATGAAGTGGAACGACATTTATTGGATATTTCAAACTTTGGGTCTGGGGGTATGAGTGGCGAAGGAAACGTGGCTCTATATTACTGTATGTTTTGGGTCGTCAATATGGTCAGTCAGTGGTGGGATTTGTGGTGAGGGTGACTGAGAATATGTATAGAAACTGATTGTGGTTGTGCTGAATAGTGTTTTGGGGAAAGTGTGTGTGGTGTAGTGGGCTGTGGGCTGTGTCTCTTCTGTAACTTCTGTCTTACTGTTCCTTCTTATCCTCCATCACAGTGTTCCCGAGATGTGTGTGTTCATCGCCATTTGTGTACGGCCTTGTGAACATGCAGATATGTGTGTGAGAGCATGGCTGTTGGTACAGTGCATTCGGAAACTATACAGACCACTTCCCCTTTTCCACATGTTGTTGCGTTACAGCCTTATTCTAAAATGGATTTAAAAGCAAAAACAGTTTTTTGAAATCTTTGTACATTTATTAAACATAAACAACAGAAATACCTTATTTACATAAGTATTCAGACCCGTTGCTATGAGACTCAATTTGAGCTCAGGTGCATCCTGTTTCCATTGATCATCCTTGAGATGTTTCTACAACTTGATTGGAGTCCACCTGTGGTAAATTCAATTGATTGGACATGATTTGGAAAGACACACACCTGTCTATATAAGGTTCCACAGTTGGCAGTACATGTCAGAGCAAAAACCAAGCCATGAGGTCGAAGGAATTGTCCATAGAGCTCCGAGACAAGATTGTGTTGAGGCACAGAACTGGGGAAGGGTACCAAAACATTTCTGCAGCATTGAAGGTCCCCAGGAACACAGTGGTCTCTATCATTCTTAAATAGAAGAAGTTTGGAACCACCAAGACACTTCCTAGAGCTGGCCCAAACTGAGCAATCGGGGGAGAAGGGTTCCTCTGTGGAGATGGGAGAACCTTCCAGAAGGACAACCATCTCTGCAGCACTCTACTAATCAGGCCTTATGGTAGATTTGCCAGACAGAGGCCACTCCTCAGTAAAAGGCACATGACAGCCCACTTGGAGTTTGCCTAAAGGACTCTCAGACCACGAGAAACAAGATTCTCTCGTCTGATGAAACCAAGATTGAACTCTTTGGCCTGAATGCCAAGCATCACGTCTGGAGGAAACCTGGCACCATTATTTTGGTGAAGCATGGTGTTGGTAGCATCGTGATGCGGGGAAGTTTTTCAGTGTCAGGAACTAGGAGACTAGTCAGGATCAAGGGAAAGATGAACGGAGCAAAGTACAGAGAGAGCCTTGATGAAAACCTGCTCCAAAGCTCTCAGGACCTCCAACTGGGCCGAAGGTTCACCTTCTAACAGGACAACAGCGCTAAGCACACAGCCAAGACAACGCAGGAGTGGCTTCGGGACAAGTCCCTGAATGTCCTTGAGTGGCCCAACCAGAGCCCGGACTTCAACCCGATCATCTTTGGAGAGACCTGAAAATAGCTGTGCAGCAACGCTCCCCATCCAACCTGACTAGGCTTGAGAGGATCTGCAGAGAAGAATGGGAGAAACTCCCCAAATACAGGTGTGCCAAGCTTGTAGCGTCATACCCAAGAAGACTCAAGGCTGTAATTGCTGCCAAAGGTGCTTCAACAAAGTTCCCGAGTAAGGCGTCTGAATACTTATGTAAATGTGATATTTCAGTTTATTTTTATTTTTATACATTTGCCAAAATGTCAAAAAAACATTTTTTCTTTGTCATTTATGGGGTATTGTGTGTGTAGATTGATGAGAGGGGGGAAATGATTTAATACATTTTAGAATAAGACTGTAACGTAACAAAATGTGGAAAAAAGTCAAGGGGTCTTAATTTCCGCAGCACTGTACATGTGGTGGTAGTGGTCCCTTGGTGTATGTCTTCCTACAGTGTCTGGGGGCTGCTGAGATGGGAAGTGACAGTGACACACATCCTTTGACCTGTGACATGCGCCCGAGGTATTCCTGATATCTGGGCATCAACAGGAAACAGTGGCCTTGACGCAGCAAGACCTCAGCCCGGACTCAGCCTAGCAGACTGTTGTGGATGAGAAGAGAGAAGAGAACACACACTGACGTCCCTGAAACATACTGGGAAGAGTAACAACTGTAACAGAAGGCAACCAGAACCAGAAATAGACATGAAAAAATATTAATTTGGCAAAACACCAAAAGTACTGACCTTTTGAATTACCCTCTAAGTAGCATGACCTTGCATATGTGTTTACGTATTGTTTATATAGACTTATTGAATGCCCTATAAAGCCTTTATGCGTTGTGGTTCGTAGAAAGTGTGATCGCTAATAGTGTACTTTTCTGAGACGTTTTTCAAGCTCAAGGATATAGTTTGTTGTTTACACTGATCACGGATAAGATATTGTGAGTTTCCAAAAACAATGCAGAAGATAGTTATTAATTAACAGAAGACAGGCTCAAGGTCCTTTCCTGGCTGAAGGTTTCTACACACACTTCCTCTTTCTCAATGCTGTCCATCCTTCAACACACAAGGCGAAGGAGGCCCAACTGTCTCTCTCTCTCTCTCTCTCTCTTTCTCTCTATGCTGGTCTAAACTATCTTTCATGTCCTATCCGCTCACACTGTCAGGGTGATATGAGGTGTGTGTGTCAGAACCTGCAGCTGTTACAGTAGTGTGTGTCAAGGTGAGCCAGGCGCAGTGGGAGAACTCCTACACGACGGGCCAGTGTTCCTGAACTAGGCGTGGACACAACTTGTCACTGACAGAGAAGTCTTTAAAGGAAGTAGAGAGGGAATCGCATCCTGTTTGTGTGAGAGTGAGAGTCAGGGGCCAATCTGTGAGTAAAGGGCACGTGGGCATGGCAACGAGAACGGGCAAGGAGGGATATGGCAGAGGTTCAAAAATATACTCTGTACTAAATCAAATCAAATGTATTATTATAGCCCTTCGTACATCAGCTGATATCTCAAAGTGCTGTAAAGAAACCCAGCCTAAAACCCCAAACAGCAAGCAATGCAGGTGTACAAGCACGGTGGCTAAAAACTCCCTAGAAAGGCCAAAACCTAGGAAGAAACCAGGCTATGTGGGGTGGCCAGTCCTCTTCTGGCTGTGCTGGGTGGAGATTATAACAGAACATGGCCAAGATGTTCAAATGTTCATAAATGACCAGCATGGTCAAATAATAATGATCACAGGCAGAACAGTTGTAACTGGAGCAGCAGCACGGCCAGGTGGACTGGGGGCAACAAGGATTCATCATGCCCGGTAGTCCTGAGGCATGGTCCTAGGGCTCAGGTCCTCTGAGAGAGAGAAAGAAAAAGAGAAAGAGAGAATTAGAGAGAGCATACTTAAATTCACACAGGACACCGGATAGGACAGGAGAAGTACTCCAGATATAACAAACTGACCCTAGCCCCCCGACACAAACTACTGCAGCATAAATACTGGAGGCTGAGACAGGAGGGGTCAGGAGACACTGTGGCCCCATCCGATGACACCCCCAGACAGGGCCAAACAGGAAGGATATAACCCCACCCACTTTGCCAAAGCACAGCCCCCACACCACTAGAGGGATATCTTCAACCACCAACTTACCATCCTGAGACAAGGCCGAGTATAGCCCACAAAGATCTCCGCCACGGCACAACCCAAGGGGGGGGGCGCCAACCCAGACAGGAAGATCACATCAGTGACTCAACCCACTCAAGTGACGCACCCCTCCTAGTTACTGAAGTAACTAACAGGAATAAGCTAGCGCTATCTCCCAGGGGTGACTGGAAATAGCCATTCCTATTTTTAACACTAAAAAGGAAATCCCTAATATTTCCATGCCGTTTGTCTGTTCAAAAGCAGTTATCAGCCTCCGACAACGCAGGATTCAGCAGCGCCGTTTCCACAGGAAAGCACATGACGCCAAATAGGCTACCACTCAAGCACCAGCCCAAAGAACTGTCCTCACACTACATTTCTCTAGAAATATTCAGAACGTACTTCATAAAATGTGTATTTTAATTAGATGACACTATTTTGGTGCTGTATTTAAAAAAAAATCTTTCTTACATTTCCCCTACGGTAGGTCATTTTTGCCTTAACTTTAAATGGGGCCAAACTCGTGCCAATTAGAGCTAATCTTTTTTTTATCTTGCGCTAGCAATTGCTGCCCTCTGGTGGTTTCAGATAAAAACACAACTTTATTCACTTAAATGAGTCTTAAAATGAATGGGAAATGAATGATGTCGTCATGGTATATCTACTGTACACACACATCTAAAGCCTCCACTGAAGTTAGGAGATTGAAAGCACACACCAACAATTAAAACCAGAATCCACCAATCTACAGCTCAAGAAGACTACAAGAAACTAAGCAACTATAGGCCTAAGCCAAACAGAGGTAGTAGCTACAGTGCCTTGCAAATGTATTCATCCCCCTTGGTGTTTTTCCTATTTTGTTGCATTACAACCAGTAATTTAAATAGATTTGTAATTGGATTTAATGTAATGGACATACACAAATAGTCCAAATTGGTGAAGTGAAATGAAAAAAATAACTTATAAAAAAAAAAAAGGAAAGGTGGTGTGTGCACATGTAGCCCCTAAATAAGATCTGGTGCAACCAATTACCTTCAGAAGTCACATAATTAGTTAAATAAAGTCCACCTGTGTGCAACCTAAGTGTCACATGATCTGTCACATGATCTCAGTATATATACACCTGTTCTGAAAGGCCCCAGAGTCTGCAACACCACCAAGCAAGTGACCCCATGAAGACCAATTAGTGTGCTCTACAAAGTATTGACTGGGGGGGGTGAATAGTTATGCACGCTCAAGTTTTCTGTTTTTTTGTAATATTTCTTGTTTGTTTCACAATAAAACATGTGTTAATCTGCAAAATTGTAATTATTCGCCTACCTCCTCATGCCTTTTGCACACAATGTATATAGACTCCCCCTTTTTTTTCTACTGTGTTATTGACTTGTTAATTGTTTACTCCATGTGTAACTCTGTGTTGTCTGTTCACACTGCTATGCTTTATCTTGGCCAGGTCGCAGTTGCAAATGAGAACTTGTTCTCAACTAGCCTACCTGGTTAAATTAAGGTGAAATAAAATAAATAAATAAAATATTTTGCTTCTTCAAAGTGGCATGTTCTGTTAATCAAATAATACAAGCCCCCCAAAAATACATTTTAATTCCAGATTGTAAGGCAACAAAATAGTAAAAATGCCAAGTGGGGTGAATAATTTCGCACGCCACTGTAGGTGAGTAGTCTCCATACACACTAGGTAAACAACACATTACACACAGAAGGAAAAACAGTGTTTTGAGAAGGACTGAAGTACGAAAGCTGAGAAATCAAGAATAGTCAAATCAATTTTTAAAAACTCAACAAACTTTTTGAAAAGGCAAGTTTTAGTGCTGCAGTATACCAGATAATGATTGTATGAAAGAACAGCATACATTTTTTGTCCCAATGCAGAAGTGTTGCCAGCACTGATGAGCCTGGTCTTTGAGTGTTCCTCTGCGTTATGAAAGGCAGATTAAAGAGAACAAGTGCAAAAAGCTGAATGAAGTGCCTCTTTTAATCAGGCTCCATTCAAATGTGTTTTCTGTTAGCCAAATAGACTGGACATTAGAGGAATCACTCAAGTATTGACTGTGCACATCAGATACATCGACTGAGTGTACAAAACATTAGACACACCTTCCTAATACTGAGTTGCAACCCCTTTTGCTCTCAGAACAGCCTCAATTAGTCGGGCATGGACTCTATAAGGTATCGAAAGCATTCCACAGGGCTGCTGGCCCATGTTGACTCCAATGCTTCCCACAGATGTGTCAAGTTGGCTGGATGTCCTTTGGATGGTGGACCATTCTTGATGTGCCTGGCACCTACTACCATACCCCGTTCAAAGGCACTTAAATCTTTTGTATTGCCCATTCACCCTCTGAATGGCACACACACAATCCATGTCTCAATTGTCTCAAGGCTTAAAAGTCCTTCTTTAAAATGTCTTCTCCCCTTCATTTACACCGATTAAAGTGGATTTAAGAAGTGACATCAATAAGGGATCATAGCTTTCACCTGGTCAGTCTATGTCATGGAAAGAGCAGGTGTTAATAATGTCTTGTACACTCCGTTTACAACATGCTTAATGATAAAATCAGTCTCCTATTTTACATGTCAACTATAATCTACAGCCGTCCTAGGTCTGATGAACAGATCTCAGGTGGAGGGGGGGATGGGAAAGTGAAGAGGAAAACAGAGTGTGAGGAGAAGGAAAGTATTCCCAGCAGAACTCCTGCCCGTCAGTCCATTAATATGTGACCCTCAGGTGAGGTCAGATATATCCCCAGCAGAACTCCTGCCCGTCAGTCCATTAATATATGACCATCAGGTGAGGTCAGACATATTCCCAGTTTGGGATCATCATGATACAAATGTCTTACCTGTTTTCTATTTCTCACAATGCAATATACATACAGTCAACGGATCAGCTTTGATCTCCTATCTCAAATATCTAATGTAGTTCCGCCTGAGTTTCAGTGGAAGCAGCCTCTGTATGCACACGTCTTGTCCTCCAGGGGGTGCTAAAGGAGCTGCTCTTGCATCACCCTATACCCGGTGAGGAGAGAACAGGAGAGTCTGGACAGCATAAGCACACAGTTGTCTGAGCTGGAGAATGCTGTATGACTGCTTTATTATGCGTTGAATCCTAACTGAAGGGTTGGCACTGTCTTCAACAATCCTGACAGTCATATTCATCCAATAACAGAGAGGTAAACACCAACCAATGGAGGCAAGGGTGTGTCCATCCAAGAAGATATGTCGCTTTGACCTGCCAATGGACTTCAGACAGCTGGAGAATGGGTTGGATGGATATGCCCCAGATCAATTCAGAATGTGAGATCTATCTTTCATTCATTTGGTGGAAGTGCGAGGACTTCGGAGGTCATTCTCTTGTGCCTTTCTGTGTGTCCCAGCCAGGCCTCTCTCCACAGGGCTATCTCCGCAGGTTTCTGTCGAGTGTGTAAGCGAAGAAGCAACCTCTACAGGAGACTCTTTGAGAAGTTTGATAAGGACAGGGATGGACTGCTTTCTCTCAAGGTAAATCCAAATCAAATGGCATCATGTAACGTGGCTCCCACCACCACAGTGGATGGCCTGAGAGGAGCCCTCACCAGCAGTCACCGACCCAGCAGAAACAATTGTTAGACTGACTAGTTTAAGGATGAAATGTGAGAATCTAAATCCTTTTAAAGTGTATAATCCTGTTACAAAATAGTTGTGGACAATTCTATATTGAATCACAATTTACAGACCACGTACAATGAGCTGTGTCTCTGTATTGCAGGAAATGGAACGTGGCATATGTGACCTGTACATGGCAGATGTCACCTCCAGCGGCTGATGTAATTAATTGAAAGCAGATGCAAAATCACACGTTGACTGTGTGTCATTCTGCGCAACATGTGCCCCGTCTGAAAGATTATTTCACTCTGCGTTAGTTTAAGTCAGTCTTGTGTTTGACACATGATAACCAACTGTCAGATGACAAAATAAACACTTTCACATAAAAGAAACAATCAAGAAAAGACCAGCAAATATACTTATATTTTTGAAAGTTATCACTATTAACAGATTTAAATCAACACTTCAAATGAACACTGTTTAAATGAACGCTTGAATTATCAACACTGGAAATACAACTGAAAGTTTGTTCGGAAAGACGACATGGAGGAATATTGTGAAAAGGACCGTTTAGAAGAGGCAGACATTTCACCTCCAACGACTAGACTGTTGTTAATGATTTCAAGACGTGCATGTGTTCGAACAAAACCGAGACCAGCACCTCAAAGGGATGTACTAGGCCCCGCAATCTCACGACCCAGACTTGATAGGGCTTTCTTTATAGACACTGTGGCTGTTCATACTGGGGGCCCTGTAACCTAGTTAAGGTCTTACAGTCACCTGTCATCGGTGTCACGGTGACAATTCATGTGTTTTTAGGCTTATTTGTCCCCTTTCATTTTAATAAACGTGTCAAAGCCAACATTCTTGTAATGTGGGCCCACATACAGTACAGTGTGTTCGGAAAGTATTCAGACCCCTTGACTTTCCACATTTTGTTACGTTACAGCCTTATTCTAAAATGGATTAAATAGTTTCCCCCCCCCCCCCTTAATCTATCTACACACAATACCCCATAATAACAAAGCAAACACAATTTAAGAAATTCTTCACATTTATTAAAAATACAAAACTGAAATATCACATTTACTTAAGCATTCAGACCCTTTACTCAGTACTTTGTTGAAGCACCTTTGGCAGAGACTACAGCCTTGAGTCTTCTTGGGTATGACGCTACAAGCTTGGCACACCTGCATTTGGGGAGTTTCTCCCATTCTTCACTGTAGATCCTCTCAAGCTCTGTCAGGTTGGATGGGGTGCGTCGCTGCACAGCTATTTTCAGGTCTCTCCAGAGATGTTAGATCGGATTCAAGTCCGGGCTCTGGCTGAGCCACTCAAGGACATTCAGAGACTTTTCCTGAAGCTACTTCTGTGTTGTCTGGGCTGTGTGCTTAGGGTTGTTGTCCTATTGGAAGATGAACCTTCGCCCCAGTCGGAGGTCCTGAGCAGGTTTTCATTAAGGATCTGTCTACACTTTGCTCCGTTCATCCCTGTTGCTGAAAAACATTCCCACATCATGATGCTGCCACCACCATGCTTCACTGTAGGGATGGTGCAAGGTTTCCTCCAGACATGATGCTTGGCATTCATCAATGTAAATCTGTGTCACACTGCTTTGCTTTATCTTGGTCAGGTCGCAGTTGTAAATGACTTGTTCTCAACTGGCCTACCTAAAGGTAGAAAAATTACATGTAAAAAAATTCAGGCAATGGGTTCAATCTTGTTCTCATGGTCTGAGTCTTTAGGTGCCTTCCGTCTGGCCACTCTACCATAAAGGCCTCGACACAATCCTGTCTCGGCGCTCTACAGACAATTCCTTCGACCTCGTGGCTTGGTTTTTACTCCGACATGCACTGTCAACTGTGGGACCTTATATAGACAGGTGTGTGCCTTTCCAAATCATGTCCAATCAATTCAATTTACCACAGGTGTAAATAAGTTATTTCTGGTTGTTTCTTTAAAAAAATTATACATTTGCAAAAATGTCTTAAAACCCATTTTCTTTGTCATTATGGGGTATTGTGTGTAGATTGATGAGGAAAACAATGTATTTAATCAATTTCAGAATAAGGCTGTAAGGTAACAAAATGTGGAAAATAATCAAGGGGTCTAAATACAAATGCACTGCATTAACCTGCCATACCTGCTTAACTGGTATACAAGTATAACACGATGTATATGACAACTGCTAGTAAATCAATGCAATCCATCATTACAAAATGTTTTACCTTTCAATAGAAAGCTCTGATGAGAGATTTGGTGTAGGGGGCCAACCAACCATGAGCCCTGTGGGTGGTGAGTAGACTAGGGCTTTATCTCCAACCTTCCACCAGTGTTTCTCAAATGACAGGGACTTAACATGACCCACCGTAAATAAATGGGCATACAGCCAACAGGCAAGCTTCCATTTTGTGAGTCATTTCTAACTACGTTTAAAAATAAACAAACACTCAATACCATGGCTTTACTCCGATGCTTTTTCAAAAGCCCCCCAAAAAAATCAAGAAGCATGAATTCATCGTTTGATGTAATCAACACCAGACATTTCAGTATGTTTAATTTAGATTGTTTAATGTTAATTCCATGCTGTGTTTCAGTAAGAACAATACAGATTGTGGCTCCAGTCAGATATCCAGTAGTACAAATTAGCTGTAAGTTACACATAATGAAGCTGAAAGAAAAGGAAAACATTGAGCTATATAAAAGGAGGGGAAAGAGGCAGAAAATTAATGAACTCATGCAGGCTTGAAATCATCTATTTAGAACCCTGTCATCTTGCAACAGAAGCCAGTCGAGAACTGTCTGTTAACGCATGGCTTCCTCTGATTTTTACGGCTACCAGCCCTCATCTGAAATCAGCAAGTATTCGCAATACAGTATTTTAGCACAACATACAATCCAAAACATCACAATAGAATCACTATGGTGTAAAAGTTAAGCATTTTGCTCCACGTGGATATCAAGAATTTTGCCAACTTCCTCTGATAAACTAGGTTCACGAAAGAGGACTTTGTTTAGACTTGTCCTTAAAAAGGATTAATGATTTGCATCTCTCACTAACAGAAATAGTACAGCTCCCACAACTAATAGACATATCAGTAATAAAAGTTAATTTCTGTAATTACATTAAGAAAAAAAAAATCTCAAAATACATCCAGCAACTGATAAAATATTGAGGAAAGATCATAAACAAAACTAAATTAAAACAATACAATAATGAAAACAAAGATTTTTTTCAGAACCGCGTGTACCGAGAAAAATAAAAATAAACCAGGGACTCTTTGCCTTTCCAAAATTGTATTTATTGTCTCAATTAAGTGGTATTTATATTTGAATTGAATTAAAGGGCAAAAAAACAAAACCAAAAACAATAATAACAATGACTGATTATTTCTAAGACCATGTGGTCAGAGAGCTGCTGAGAGCCGCGGTCACTTGGGCGTGGCGGCCACAGTTTGTGTGTGGGGGTGGGGTGGGTGGGGTCTCAGGTTGGCTGTAATGTCTCACTGGGGCTCATCCTCCACATCTTGCAGCGCCTCTTTGTTCTGTTCTTCACCTGCTTGAAAACAAGAGAAATGGACAGTGAGGCCTGGGCTTTCAGGTTATGTACACCAGAGACAATCATCAATCTAGGTGATCAGACTCAGTGGCCAAACATCAAACATATTGAGATGCTGTGAAAGTATTGCATTATTCCTGTGCACGTTTTAACCTACAATCTCCAAAGTTACAGGTGGACAGGCCGAAGTGAGCCCAGCAGTGGTTTCATTCAGTGTGTCAAACATCTTAGCACATGCAGTGAAACGTCAACCACCATTTACAACCTTGTAGGCCATATCAAAAGTACTGCAGCGCTTCAATCAAATAAAGACAACTCTTATAGTAATTAAATAGCTATAAAATGAAACGTCCTATATAGGCCCTACTTGACGACAACCTGACAGATGACTTCCGTTTACAATTGAGAAGCGTTTGATTTGTCAATTTCCCCATAGTCTACTCATTCCATGATTTATAAGCCATCTAGCGAACACTGTGACATCCAATCTTTAAATCCCTCGACAGATCTGCCCAAGACTCACCTGCACCCCGGTATTCTATTCCAACACAAGCCACTATTGTACTGGCATTCCGTCGTTAGTGAGACAGTTGTCTAGTTGTGTCATGCTACAGGACGCCAGGCAGACAGAATGACAGAGCAGAGCGATTATGGGACTGGATGTAGATGTATGTCACCCAGTCAAAGACAGACAGGATATCCCACACAGCCTCAACAATTGGTGCCATGCTGTTAAGTCCTCCAGTCCCCACAATACACGGCTCTGACAATAGCTACGGAGATCAAGCACTGTACGTCAACGGATCAGGCAGGCGACTACAGAGCGCCAGACTCTACACACAAACCCATGTTCTAACTTGGTGAGACACCTCGCAGCCCCACAGAGAAAGATAGTTACCGTGTTACCTACAGAGCTGTCCTTTACTGGACCTAAAATGGTTCCAGCTGAAAGACGATACTCGCTCACCAGTATAAAAAACAAAACAATGAATCGGTCAGCTGTCCAAGACATGTGGAAATCATAAGAAAAAGACATTTGCTCCAGGTTACCTTCAAACTAAATGCATTACTGATACACGGGGGCAAAAAAAAAAATCACTATGTAGAAAGACAGATTCATAAGACACGCAGTGTGTGAACATACAACTTTCCCAGTGACACAAACCAAATGGGTGAGCGGCATTGCAGTGAGTTAGTAGTGAAGGGGGACAGAACAAACGATTCAAACCAAGGGAAGGGCAGAAAACACTTACAAAGTACAGATTATGGGAAATGAACAGCTGTTTTGCTCCTTTAGGACTCTACACAGATAGGAGAGAGGAGAGATGAGTTGGACATTAAGATGAAGGTTAAAGAAGCTACAGCTCTAGAGGGCAGAGAGGGGACCTCTAAGCAATGCAGAAGGAAGTGAAAGGTTGAAAGGCACAAGGTTGGGTTAGAGACGGATGGAGACGTTAAGAGTGTGTGTAATGATCCACGTCAGCAGCTCTGAAAAGAGCCAAATTACCAACAGCACACACCTATAGGAAACACAGTGCTACTCTTTTCTGGCAGGATAGCATCCGTTCACAAACGTTGTAATGGGCATACAAACAACAACAAAAAAGCAGAGGCAAACTGCTGTAATATTGTAAATATACCTCAGACTGGAAGAAATGAAGGAATTGAGCATGTCCCCTCAAACAGCAATTTCCCCATTAATAACATTACCAACTTCCTCCATGCATTGGAAAAATCCAGGTGGGTGAGCTCTCACTCACGCTTACCATCTCCCTGCATGTCTGAAGTCCATAGTGTCAGGTTGTCACGTAACAACTGCATGATTAGTGTGGAGTCCTTGTAGCTTTCTTCGCTCAGCGTGTCCAGCTCTGCGATGGCATCATCGAACGCAGCCTTCGCCAACCTGCAGTACAAAACACTGGTCTTATGTCGCACTCGTGTCAAGGAAATAAGTCACCTTACTGAATCGTTTGAGCACACGTGATCAACAGCCTAATTAGAGCTCTAAATTAGAAGTCTATCGAGGAGATCGGTGCGAGGTACTTGCCTGCACGCGCGGTCGGGTGAATTGAGGATTTCATAGTAAAATACGGAGAAGTTAAGAGCGAGGCCTAGGCGAATGGGGTGTGTCGGTGGCAGTTCGATCATGGCGATGTCGCTAGCAGCTTTGTAGGCAACCAAACTGTTCTCCGCAGCCTCCTTCCGGTCGTTCCCGGTAGCAAACTCAGCCAGATACCTGTGGTAATCGCCTTTCCTGAGGGAAGAGCAAGACAGAAGAATCAGTGGGCCAACATGGTGTAAAAGACAAAGGCTGCGTGAAAACATGGGTCCATGTGAAAAACAACTGTTCCCAACTCAGGGCCGTGACAACCTAAAGCATCTAGGGGATAGGTCCGATTCAATGATCAACGAATGGAGTAAATGTTAGAAAAGCAGGAATTCCTGATTTAGCAGGAAGAACCACAATCCCTGTTCTATGGTTTATTCTAGAGCCATTAGATTTGTGGAATACTGTTTTAATCTGGTTGTTTAAAAAACTGCAATAACCATCTATCAAGCATCTATTCCCAAACAACAAATCGACAACAAAAGCAGTGGCTCGTACATTTTGTAGTAGAAGACCTTGGACTCTCCCGTGTTAGCAGCTGGAATAAGGTGCTTGTCCAGTACATCAAGAATGTCATTACAGATCGACTTCAGCTCGTTCTCAACCTGCAGGAGAGAGAAAAAAATAACTCAATGAATGACCAGCCACTGACACAATGTTAGGCACAACACACAGCAATACACAAATGGTATAATTCAGGTGAATTAGCCTAAATGATTTTATAATGTTCAACATTTTCTCCAGTGGAAATGCTACCATATTGCTTTAAGAGGGCTGCAGCTCAAATGCCTCTCTCATCATGTCAGATCTCTCTCGCACTACACTAATGCACTCAGAATGACTCATCCTTCTGGGCTTACTCACCGTTTGCCTGTATTCCCGGATCATTTTCAATTTGTCTTCTCCGCCCTTGTTTTCTTCCCTTTGTTCAATACTGCTGATTATCCTCCATGATGCTCTCCTCGCCCCAATGACATTTTTGTAGGCCACTGAAAGTAGGTTTCGCTCCTCGACTGTTAGTTCCACATCCAACCCGGCCACTCTCTTCATGGACTCCACCATTTCTGTGGGGAGCAGAGAGGAAGTCATAAGTAATTGGTGCTGAAAGATCAGATCCAATGTAAAACTAGGGGACAACATTTGATGACTTCACATTAGACCTTATGCTGAAGTTACAGATTATAATTTCTGTATTCACAACGCATCTCAGAGTAGGTGTGCTAATCAATTTTGCCTAATCGACAGGTGAGACCTGATCCTAGCTCGGCATGCCTACTCTGATGTGCTTTATGAACACAGGTTCTGGATAATACAATCTTGGGAGGTAGCATCTGCTGCAAAATGTAGGCTTACATTTTGCATGAACATACACCCAGTGACAAGGTACATAATCATACCTTTAAGAAACCGGTAGTTACGTCAATGTCAAGAATGAAAGCCGCACGTCTGAAGAATCGCGTTTGATTTGGGGGTGAAATGAAGCTGGTTTTTATTTCGGGGCAAATCAAAGTTGCATGTGGCCATGATTCCGTAATCTGACCGACATGATCATGCCTTGTAATCACACATCTAAAAACAGCTTCATGCCAATTGACAGACATGTTCTCTCACTAACTGAACTACGTCAAAATTGCTTATCATTGGGGCGTCGGTTTTATTTAAGGTCAGCCGTCGATACGTCACACCCAGATAGCAGGCTATAACGTTGGACCACGAGAATGTTCGCAAACGTGGGTATTTGGCTGGCCAACAGATGTACATAGTGATCTCATGTTATATTATAGCTAGTAATGTATCATAAACTTAAATTGGCTGACATTGTTCGGGACCCCACATAGGTCCTGTAGCACAGCTAACGTTAGTTTGCTAACGCGCTAGCTACACCCCCCCCCCCCCACCACTTGCTTACTAGCTACCTAGCTCTCGCACCATCGATAATCCGCCATTTTGTATTCTCTTTAAATTATCCATATCTTTGAACAAATCTGGACAGTTGAGTAGCTATCGTATTGGCTAATTAATGCTAGTAACACGGCTCCCTAGTTAAGCCAATGAGTTAGCTCAGGCTAACTAGCTAGCTAACGTTAGCGCACTGACATCACCATCCTCGCCCCTGCAAGAGGGAGGAGGGTGAGTGCTATGTTGGAAGCTACTACCGTTAGCTAGCTGGGGGGAGACAACGGCAAACATGTCCCTCCATCGAATAATACAATTGTATATCTTACCGTCATATCTTTCCGCCTGCTCGGCGAGTTTTGCCTGATATACTAAATCGTCCCGGTCGCCCATTTTGTTGCGAGTGGCGAAGTTTAGTTTAAACTGACAAATTGATAAAAATGCTCGACAGTTGCTGCTACTAGGTCAATCTGTCGGCGGGTCCTGTGAAATCAACGGATAGATCAGTGGCGTTTCCACCCCACCGGTTGTACTGGAGTAAAAAAAAAAAAATGGCGAAAATCTCAATCCGGGAACCTATCACCCCCCCACTGAGGATCACCCCTTCCTCATAAAACCCCCTCCCATTCTTGCAGGGCATGGCAACCAGTGTCTCGGGATTCCAAACATTTACACCCACATTATTATTATCATGGTGAGCATTATCACACACACACACACAAAATGTAAGCTGATAAGGCTTCTTTTACAGATGTTCTTATCAAGAACATCTGTAAAATGGTATGGAATCAGCTTGATTCTTTTTTGGTATTTGCAGTGGTATTGTTAACAAACACGCCCCTATGAAGAAAATTAGAATTAAAAACAGGTTCAGCCCCTGGTTTGACAGTGATCTTACAAGAGTTACTCCACCTCAAAAATTGCATTTGTTGAAAAGCTCGGCACACGCATACTCAAGCTGACTGGCTATCGTTCAGGCAAATGAGAAATAAGTGCACTCAGGCTATCCGGAAGGCCAAAGTTAGTTACTTTAAGGTGCAGGTCTCTCTCTCTCTCTCTCTCTCTCTGTGGGTCTAACCCCAAGAAGTTCTGGAAAACAGTTAAAGACCCAGAGAATAAACTCTCCTCCTCACAGCTGCCCATGTCCCTTAATGTTGATGATGTGGTTGTTACTGACAAGAAGTACATGGCTGAGCTCTTTAATCACCAATGCATTAAGTCAGGATTCCTATTTGACTCTGCCTCTTTGCCCGTCCAACATTTCCTCATCTTCCAACCCTTCTAATGCGACTATCCCGATGCTTCTCCTTTTCCCCCTGCACCGCTACAAAGTTACTCCCTGCAGGCAGTCACTGAGTCCGAAGCGCTAAAGGAGCTCCTTAAACTTGACCCCCAAAAAAACATCTGGGTCAGATAGTTTAGACCCTTGCTTCTTTAAGGTTGCTGCCCCTATCATCACCAAGCTTATCGCCAACCTTTTTAACCTGTCTCTCCTTTCTGGGGAGGTTCCCATTGCTTGTAAGGCAGCCACAGTTCGTCCTTTATTTAAAAGGGGAGATCAAGATGATCCTAACTGTTATAGGCCCATTTCTATTTTGCCCCGTTAATCAAAAGTGTTGGAAAAACATGTCAATAATCAACTGACCTACTTTCTTGATGTCTATAGTATTCTCTCGGGTATGCAATCTGGTTTCTGCTCAGGTTATGGATGTGTCACCGCAACCTTAAAGGTCCTCAATGATGTCACCATTGCCCTGGATTCTAAGCAATATTGTGCTGCTATTTTTATTGACTTGGCCAAAGCTTTTGATACGGTAGACCATTCCATTCTTGTGGGCCAGCTAAGGAGTATTGGTGTCTCTGAGGGGTCTTTGGCCAGGTTTGCTAACTACCTCTCTTAAAGAGTGCAGTGTATAAATAAAGTCAGAAAATCTGCTGCCTCAGCCTGTCACCAAGGGAATACACCTAGGCTCAATCCTAGACCCCAAGCTCTTCTCAGTTTATATCAACATAGATCAGGCAGCAGGAACTCACTCATCCATTTATATGCAGATGATAGTCTTATACTCAGCCGATCCCTCCCTGGATTTCAAGTTAAATGCTCTACAAACCTTTCTTAGTGTCCAAAAAGCTTTCTCTACCCTTAACCTGGTTCTGAACACCTCCAAAACAAAGGTCATGTGGTTTGGTAAGAAGAATGCCCCCTCTCCCCACAGTTGTGATTACTACCTCTGAGGGTTTAGAGCTTGAGGTAGTCACCTCATACAAGTACTTGGGAGTATGGCTAGAAGGTACACTGTCCTTCTCTCAGCACACATCAAAGCTGCAGGCTAAGGTTAAATCTAGACTTGGCTTCCTCTTATTGTAATCTCTCCTCTTTCACCCCAGCTGCCAAACTAACCCTGATTCAGATGTCCATCCTACCCATGCTATATTACGGAATCATAATTTATAGATTGGCAGGTAAGGGTGCTCTCGAGCGGCTAGATGTTCTTTACCATTCAGCCATCAGATTTACCACCAATGCTCCTTATAGGACACATCACTGCACTCTATTCTCCTCTGTAAACTGGTCATCTCTGTATACCCGTTGCAAGACACTGGTTGATGCTTATTTATCAAACCATCTTAGTAGGCCTCACTCCCCCCCTATCTGAGATGCCTACTGTAGCACTCATCCTCAACAAACACCCATTCTGCCAGTCACATTCTGTTAAAGGTCCCCAAAGCACACACATCCCTGAGTCGCTCCTTTTTCAGTTCGCTGCAACAAAAACACTCAAACTGGACAGTTTCTCAATCTCTTCATTCAAAGACTCAATCATGGACACTTACTGACAGTTGTGGCTGCTTTGTGTGATGTATTGTCTCTACCTTCTTGACCTTTCTGCTGTTGATTGTGCCCAATAATGTTTGTACCATGCTTTGTGCTGCTACCATGTTATGTTGTGTTGCTACCATGCTTTGTCGTCATGTGTTGCTGCCTTGCTTTGTTGTCGCCTTAGGTCTCTCTTTATGTAGTGTTTGTTGACTCGTTGTGATGTGTTTTGTCCTATATTTCTTAATCCCAGGCCCCTGTCCCCACAGGAGGCCTTTTGGTAGGTCGTCATTGTAAATAAGATTTTATTCTTAACTGACTTGCCTAGTTAAATAAAAAAAAATTAAAAACACATGAAACAGGCTGGCTGTGACATCTTTAACAAGTCTGGGACCAAGTTTTAGTAGAAAGGTCTGTAATAATAATAATCAGCTGTCTGGATATTAAAATACAAATAAACACACGAGTAGGGCAACTGGCTTTTTGTAAGTCTATGTTATGCATGACAAGTGAGCCAAATTATGAAAAAAGGCAGTGCAGTTTGATCTCATCAATTTATGACAATCAACAAGATTGCTAGGGTACAGTATTTTCATTTGCCAATCCTTTGACTTTATTTACTATGTATATCTTAACACATTACATGCTACAGAAAATAAAAATTGAATTTCAATTGTCTTAAAAGAATATATAGTGTTATAATACAATTCGCGGTTGCCAACCAAGCCCCATTATGAAAGGTAATGACTTACACAGGGTTACAAAAATACAATACTTTAGAATATTTATAGGCATTAAAATAAGAGCAGATTACATAAGCAACAGGCATGCACTGAGAAAATGAATGGAAAACGCAGACATGATTGAACAAATGTTAATACTGGAGTAGCTGATTACAAAAGGAACTAACTGTAATCACTTACATTACCAGCAAAAATATTGTAACCATCTTACAACTAGTCTTGAAAAACTAGATTGCTTCTTGGATTACTTTGAAATTCAGAAAGGGTGTTGGCGAAAAAAAACATGACACCTTTCTGTTTTCTCAATGACATTAAAATCAGCATTGAAAAAAAGGCGCAAGTTTACGGTTGTTCCACCTGAGTGAGTTTGACCACAAGTCAGAGACCATTATGACGGCACACCAAATGCATTCGACGGTTCCTTTTTATCTGCTTCTAATGCTTATAAATGGGAAAGTACTCAAAAAGTAACTGAAAGTAATCAGATCATGTTACTGAGTTTGAGTCATCCAAAAGATATTACTGACTACAATTTGACAGGTAACTAGTAACATCTAGAAAGTAACCTACCCAACCCTGCCCATAAACATAGATTGTGGCATTAATTGGCAAAACAACAATTCCACAGAGAAATGGTACAAGTTTTTGGGCAATGGGAAAATCCCTTTTGTTTGCGGACAATCCAATCGTTAAAAGGTTATATATTCTATTCATCTGGACTATGCAACATCAACTAGCCAGAACCTACATCTAAGGCCAGCACCCAGTGTATTTTTGATGAGGTACTACATCATTGGAGTTGAACTCGTATTACCATAATCATTTCTGTACACTTCACACCCTGATAATGCTTTTAGATTTTTCACAGCTGCTTTTTGGGGGGGCTAAATTACCTTCATTATATATTTTTAAAAGCCACAGACAATGAACATAGCAGAAATTACATATTGGCACAATAAAGGCAAGAAAAGGGAGGGGTCAGACTTGATAGGTAATTGTAAAAAAAAAAAAAAAAAAGATAGCTTGAAGTGCATTCTGAAAAAACCAAAACACATTTCACCGATAGCAACCTCAACACAGACTACTGTATTGATCAACACGGGCTAAGGCTCAGACGCAGCCTAGCACTTAGGTTCTTCCAGAACCTCTCTGCCTAATGCTGTTGCAGTGCACCCTAGTGGCCAGTTCTACAGAGGACAAGGTCACCCCCTTCTCAATTCACCACCTCCTAAATCTGTGGGAAAGCACTCTAGGAGGTGAAGTTATCCAAGTGAATGTCAGGGGCACATTCAGTGGGGTGCAAAGTGTAAGAACGGTCCGATATAGGTTTAATTCATAGTGGACCAGAGATACTCATCTGCTGTGCACAGTAAACTCCTTTACATCTAACATTTGTGATGCTGTGCCAGGGTGCAAACGTTGTCCTATTTCTACATAATAGAGACGGAAAGATTGTCATGTGTCAACAGGTGGAATTAACTGTGATCTCTTATCAACAGAGAACACCTACTCAAAAGTTGACAATCTTAACAATAGTATGGTGGTTTGTGGATACACGCAAATTAAGTAGTTTTTTTTGCTCGCTCTATTACACTAATTAACACGGACAGACATCAATTCTCAAAATATAGTGGATGGCTGGAATCTAGAACAGAAAAGTGAGAACGGTCCGTGTCAATGACCTGCCTTGACCTCGTAACCAACGTGTACAGGAGGACAAGTAGATGCTACCGTAATCAGTTTTGAATCTTGCAAGGAGAAAGCCAAGTCATACTAATATTGAGCATTAACGCATATGAAAATGTTGTTTTAACAGTCTATATTTGGCTATGGTATTATATGGTATGGCAGGTCATATGCGCGACCCTGGCTGATCATACACAAATAGGCATCTCCACTGTCAAGAACAAGGTGAAAAGTTAAGTGTAGAAAATATGTATAAAAAAACTAAAACAATTGTTTCAGTGATTCGGAGTGGGAGTGGAGCAGACAAAAACACAGACAAGCAATGTAGGACAGAAACAAATAACAAGAGATTTAGCGCAGACAACATAGCTGACACATTTGATGAGATCTCTGCAATAGTGGTGGACTGGCAATGTTACTTCTCAGAAAAACAACGCAGAAAAATAAAACAAAAACACGATTTTAGCATGTAATGGTCATCAACAATTTCATAATGATATGTTCTTTTTTTCTTTCTTACAAAAGACTACTAGTTACTTGGTCGTGGATTTGTAGCGAGGATGATAGTTTTGGGTACAATGTAGTGTTAACCTAACGGCTCACCTTGACAGTCAGAGAAAGTGTTTCTCCGTGGGTCTCTGTGTGTACGATTCCAGTCCAAGAGAGCATTTCTACCTTGCTTTCCCTCTCCCTGAATAGCTGTCCACACACTCCCCCTCTTCCTCTTGGTAACACATAGTCACTGTCCTCATCCCCATCAGACAAGGCCTGAGTCTTTCTTTAGAAGGGGTATATGTGGGTGTTTTGATAGAGCTGGCCATGGTGCTGAAGTGGTATAAATACTGGTGTTGTGAGTGAAGATGACACAGCGTAATGATTATCTTAACGGGACCAACTGAGGAACAGGAAGTGGCCATGAGGAGGCTGCTGATTGGCACAGGGGCGATGGTGGCAGGAGAGGGAGTGAGTGTGTGTATTTAAGGGCAGGGTAAGGGATGGGAGGAGCCCAAGGAGCCCAGTGTCCACTCTCAGCTCACCTCGTCCTCGGGGTTATTATGGTCCAGCAGCTTAACGTGGGTGAAGGGGAAGTGGCCGCGCTTGCCCTTGCACTCGCCCTCCCACTGGCCGTTCACGTTGATCTTTGTCACCTTCACCATGTCGCCCACCTGTTGGAGGAGAAGGACTCGTCAAACAGACAGACCTGGGTCATGTTCATTACGGCACGCAACGGGAAAACACTTCAAAACGATTTTCAACGGAACACAAAAATGAGCCTTTCTGACTAGACGAGTCCAGGGAGACGCTCGCCGTTTCAGTCCGCTTGGTGCCCAACGAACACCGTGTTCACCCTGTAATGACCTTGTTGCAGTAGTTGCAGCAAGATAGCCATTTGTGAAACTTTGTATCGCAGCAGTTCATTTTGCCTCGCAAACACAAACCAGTACTGCAGAGGTCCATTTGCTGGTTCACCCTGTCGGCCTCTTCATTACATTCTTCTAAAGAGAGTGAAGTACTCTCATCGACTAAGATGTGACCAGGAAGTGTGTGCGGGGGGCTAATCATTAAACCTATATACCTCCTGAGTCATACCACTGGCAAACACCTTCATGGAGGGTAAATATCCTGTTGGTGATTATCGGAGCGCAGTGCTGACGGACTCTCGGGTGAATAGAAAATCTAAACTCTCTGGGACCCAAAAGTATATAAAAGTTCGGCAAAAAGTCTTTGACATTACTTTTTGTATTTCAAAAGACAAGAGGCAAAACAGACTACTTCCACCCGGTAGCTGATTCCTTCAAGACAGAAAGTGAACATCATGCATCTGTTTCACTGTCCCTTCTTCCCTCTCTCCAAGCAGGTAAAAAAAGAGGCGAGACGGGAGCAGCTGAGACTGCTGGCTTGTCGCCCAGAGGCCGCTCTGGCTCAGAGTAATGTCATTAGAGAAATTAAAGGAAATGTTCCTCTACACAAAGTATTTCCTTCCCACAACGATCTCCACTTTGGAAGCCCTCTTTCCCCTTCCGGACAGTTCGTTAAGACAGCCAGGGAGGGAGCCTCTGGCAGCTTTCTCTAATGAACTTCAGAGCAGTTGGCTATTGATTTCACTGACTGACCACCACTCCCCATAGACTGGTTCGTATTCATTAGGGCACACCCGTAGCAAAACGTTTTACAATGGAAAAATAAAACAAGCATTTGAAAGTCCCTCCCGGTTTTAGTCTGTCTTCTTCTGTTTGGTGACTAATGGACATGAACCAGACTAGCTTGTTTTAACAAGCCTAGCGACTGGGAAACGGAGGGGCATGCAACTGGTTAAGAAGCTGAGGAGGAAGTCACAGGCAACGAGTCACAGAGGCCACATACCAACGCCTTCCTTCCAGCAGTGAACGGAAATGGAAGACATAACTTGGAATGACCTACTGGGAGGGAACCTAGATTATGACTTTACAGAAGGCATAATAAAAAAAAAAGTGATTTGATTCCCTGGCCTCAATCTTGACATAATGCCAAAGGAAATCTATGTTTTACAATACCAATAATGATTAGCCTCATTGCACTGAAGGCTGTGGACCAAGGAAAATCCATGACAAAATGAAGAGGATCAAAGAATCTGACAGAGGGATGATGAATAAAGGGAAAGAGGAGATGAGAGAATGAGAGAGCACAGCTAGGTAGGTACCTCTAAGGCAAGGGCGGTCTTGTCGTAGGCATTGGGCACCCTCTTCTGGATGGCCCTGGCAAAGACGGGTCCGTTCTGCAGGTTGGGCAGAGGTGTGGGCTGGGCGTACTGGCTCGGGTCTAGCAGAGGAGGGCCCTGAACACTGGAGCCATCTACAGAGCCCACCCCACCGGGACCCCCTGCTCCAGGGCCCCCCGAGGTGGGAGAGGCCGGTCGGTACTTCTCCACGTAGGGCACAGGGATCATCCCGGCACGCCCCTCTAAATTCTGAGCATTCCACCACTGCTCCTCAGGCTTCTCCAGAACCCGCAGGATGTCGCCCTTTCTGAAAGGAAGGTCCTCATCGTCGTTGCCTGGGAAATCAAAGACGGCACGGACATACTCGTTCTCCAGCCGCTGCGGCGGGCCGCCACCACCTGCGCTGACCAAGAAAGAGTGTTTGGCCTTGTTGATGGGCTCTATCAGAGTGGTGGTGTCCAGGTAGTGGATCTTGTAGAACTCCAGCAGCGAGTGGAGGGCGTCAAACTCCTGGTCCCCTATGCGGAACTGTGGAGGCGCCTGGCCTGAGAGAGGAGGGTGGGGAAAGAGGGATGAGTAGAAAAGGAAAGAACAGAAACCATTTCACTGGCCAAAGGTATTAGGCCTTATTCATTGCCATGTGAATTACCACATTTATGACCCATAAAAGGCAGTTGACTAGATATTTGACGGTTAATCCAAACCTCACTGTTTGGTTGATTCACGTGTAGGAAGTTAATCTAAAGTTATGTTCCAAATAAAGCCAAATCAACGTAGAGTGTTCTTGCTGGATTCATCTTTTATCATTGAGTTGCATGCGGATACCCTGGGGGCTTCTTTATTCTGCAGCCCCAAAACATGTCTCTCTTACCTGCGCCAGACTGCCGGTTGTTGCTGATGCTGTTGATTATGTAATGCGAGACTTTGGAATTCTCTGAAACTGACAGCACGTAGTCGCCTGGACTTGTAATTGAGTCTCTCACCAAAAACACTCCGTGTCTCTGTCCTTGTAAAAGTGAAACTGCCTCCTGTCTACTTAATCTACCCCAGTACCAACTTGCACGGTCCTCTGCGTCAAAATTTCCGGCCATGACTCCCACTCCAAAGTCGAGGCTTCACGGGCCTTCCCTTTGCCTCCCCTTATCCTCAAACAGCATTCAACTCATACAAAAACTTTAGCGCGGAGAACACGTTTGGAAAATAGGCGACATTCGCAACTTGCTTATGCCCATCAATTTAAAATCCACAAGCCGGTCCTCGTACAAAACGTGTCTGATCGCCTGATTGAAATGATATGTCGATTATAACTTACCCAACCCAGTTGTAAAACAATACAATTTTGAATAAAACCTTGTAACTTGCCACAAGTAACTTCAAAAAATGAAATGGCGGATCCGGGGAAACAAAACTGACCCCATTAGCCGGATATGACGTTTATATAAATTACGTAGCAACGTGTCAGATGAGGGTGTCCATGTTGATAAGGTCAAACATTACTTTATTTTTGATAGGATATGAGATAATAATAATAACAGTTTATATATTAATTAATCCAACCCATGGATTATCTAACTTGTGGTCTATTTGATGGCCCATAAATCCAAAATATGATGTGCTTTAGGCCTGAAGGCCACTGATTTCGGCAATTATGCCCGAATACATTTATTTGTTACAGGTTTGTCAATTAAGAACAAATTCTTATTTCCAATGACGAGCTGTCAGGGAGCGGGTGCAGCACATATAACACAAGTAGGTAAAACAATATCATACAAACAACAGTCAAAATACACATAATGCACAGTCAGTAAAACAGTCAGTAAAACATTCAGCAATAGGCAGCATTTAAGAGGCAGGGGGGAAACACATGCAGTTATCAGTTAAAGCTGCAATATGTAACTTTTTGGGCGACCAAACCAAATTCACATAGAAATATGAGTTATAGATCTGGCAATCGAGTTGAAAGAAAGTCTAAGAAGCAGTAGATATGTTCTATGTGGCTGTTTCTATGCTTCATGTTCTGAGGTTTCATTTTTGCATCTTTTACTTTTGGTTTTGTACACCAGCTTTAAACAGCTGAAAATACAATATTTTTGGTTATAGAATACATATTTCACAGCGGTTTAGATGGTACAATGATTCTCTCCACTATACTTGGTTGTTTTGTCACATTAACTGAAATTTGGCAAACTATTAGAATTTTAGCAACCAGGAAAAGGCAGAGCGATTTCTGCATAGTGCACCTTTAAAATCTCAGACAGTTTGTTTTTAAAAGTACCAATGAACACAAAATAGCTTAGTTTCAGTGTTTTTTGAAGGATGGTCCAGACTCTAGCTGCGGAGAATTGAAAATCAGTTTCAACAAAGATACGAGGGACTTGAGGATTGCCAGGTTTATATAATTGCTGGATTTCAGGTTGCTGTTGGTGGTGGGGAGTCTTAGTTGTGAGCTGATATAAAGGGGGGTCTTGCCGAGTGGGGATTTGTATATGATTGTGAGGCAGTGGGTTTGACATCGTACATGTAGGGATGGCCAGTCAATGGATTAATACATCACAGTGATGGGTTTTGTTCAAACGGCCAGCTTCAGTAATCTGTTCTAGCACATTATACTGGTGTTTTTTGTTGTTGTCGGGCAGCTCAGCCCCCTTTCAGAAGGTCCGAAATGTATTTTAGTTCTTATTGGTCAAGGTCACGCCAATTATTATTATGTTAGCCTATCAGCAACCTAGATTCCCGGGACATTCAGTGCAAGACCCCAGCACTGACAGGGCAGATGTCAGACATGTTCTTTCCCTATCCTGACAAGCACTGCATTTTCCCTCCTGCTCTGATGTTTTATTGTGCGTGCAGCTAAACATCCATAATCTGTCAGTTTCAAGAGTGCTCAGACCTGTGTGTGTGTGTCTAAACCCAGCACCTACGGTTTCCCTCCTATTTGAATGGTACTTAGATTTGACAACCTACACATATTTTTCATGGTCCTTGGAGCCGAATCCAGTAACTCCTACAGCCCAAGGATGCCAGTTAACATACACAATCCTCCACGAGATGTGGTCTGTCCACGACGACCAGCTCACCTGCCACAATATCTTGATAATTACGAAGATGGCTACGAGTCAAGGCACAGACCACCACACACAACAGCACACCACTCCTCCTAGGGGGAACAGCTAGAGGGCTTTCTTGAGCACTTGAGATGGAATACATCCTGCAGTCCCCTTCAACGACTCATCACCGGTCCGATTCACCCGGCGGCTAATTCACCAGGTTCCCACCTTAGGCTAACCTCAACCAGAGATTGGCAAGATCAGCATCGAATCTAGACCAGAGATCACCGGGATCAGAATCGACCTGAGCGTGGACCGCTAGTGACGACTGGAAAGCTCACTGCGTTTACACAACCAGAATGACGAGACTGATGAGCTAATTGAAGCAGTAAGGAAAACGGAAGGTTCCTACAGACCACCTGACAACCATCGCCAGTACTTAATTGATGGACACTGCCAGTTGTCACCTGACTGTCACAGACAGTCCTTCAACAGTTGTCTCCTCTTACAACTGAAAGATGTCTCTGAGGGGGAGAACGAGGAGCTGTGCCACCAAGCTGCCCAAGAAGTTGATGACTTGGACCGGTGATGGAGCACCCCTCCACTGTGCTGATGGAGCACCCCTCCACTGTGCTCCAGCCGTTCAGATCCAGCCTGCTCAGTCCATGGTACTCAAGTTAGTAGTGGGGCCTACTATACCGGCTCCTGCCATGGAGCCACAGCTCGCCACTCCCACCACTGTGTTTCAACCAGCTCCTGTGTCTTAGGGAATTTTATAATCTGACTTCCCTATGTGGCCGTCTATGGAAATGGTCTTTCTGGGCCGGGCGTCAGTTTAACTGTAATACCGAAGCAAGTCTGTAGGAGAAGTCGAAACTGTGCTTCTAGACCGGAACTCTGGCCCCTTGGTCTCAATTGACTTTATTTCACTTGAAAGGTAGTTGAAATGCAGCAGTCATGGTAAAGAAACGAGAGTTGTCTTGGGGGGAGGTTTAATGTGTGTGTCTCTTGTGTGTGTCTGCACGTGGCAAGCAGCCTATGGTTTGTACATTCACTCTCCCAAAACAGTACACAGTCACCCTTCTAGATAACTTGAAATAGTCTCACCAGGTCTTGTGTCCTGAAGTCGCCTAGCCAACTTATTTTGCCAATTAGATTCAACCAGCTGGTGTGCAACCATGGTAAGGTTGGTTTGACGTTGGATAGCCTATCTCTGAGGCTAATTAGGCAACGTCAATATATTACAATGTGTAAATGGGACAATATTTTCAAGTTGCCCATCTTTTAGTTGTTTCATTAAATGCATTCAATATTTGTTTATGAATTTATACAATTTATGGTAGGTTTGAGGTTTTCTGTCATTGAAATTTGGAGGTGTTGGCATTTTAAAATAATTGACTGATAATCCTTAACTTGCCCCATAGGGATGTCATCAAATGTCAAACAAAGTTGACCATGTGCATTACGATTTGGTCGCATGCAGAGCTATAATAAATTACACTAGAAAGCATGTTTCTGGCTCATGTCGATGCCACACAGGACATTTTCAGAACAAGATGCTGCTTTCCAGAGGCAGTCGCTCTTTGTTTTCACTTTTATGATGTTTCCAAAAGTGACCACCAGATGTCAGTCTAATACCAGAGACCCAGAAGAGTGCCAAAAAAAATGTGTTTTCAATATAAATTTCTGGGCATCATTCCAATGGTATCATTAGAAAAATCTAAACTGGATCTGGTGTAGTTCAGTTGGAGCAATAGCTCCCTAGGAAGTGGCACTCACAAATTTCCCTTGAAGTACCTTCTTTAGGTTAACAGAAATCCTTTCCAACCACCTTTTCTTCCTCATTCCTCACAAAAAAAAGATTAAGAAGGCATTTGTGGTTTTCCTGAATATATGTCTTAGGCATCTGGGGTTTTCCTGACTTTGCATATCTGGACTGATGCGATGGAAACTAGCTACATTTATTGTGGCCACCTAGTGTGAGACGACCCAGATTGCCTGGCAAAACCCTGACTCTGGAGCACTGTGTTACATCTTCTGGACTCTGGATGGATCGTGCAGAGAATCATAGAACAACTGGTCTGCTAGGGGGTCAGCAGAGCAGCACCTGCGCCCCATCTGTGTGTCCACCTCCAACTCTGTTACCAACTCAATGCGTCTAAGTCTTTGTTTGTTCATTGTCTGTGCGAGTGGGAGAGACAGACTGCTCTAGTTATTGATCCAAGAAATAGCACTGGAACTCCATATATGGGAAAAATGCTAAGTTATTCTGGAAAAAACGTGCTTTGGGAGGAAATTTGGAGCTGAAGTCCAATGCAACATTCCAAAATATTTTCAGGCAGAGAATTGGGGATTATTTACTGCAGCTCACTGCTCAGGAATTTTATTCATAATCTGTTACAACATAATGAGACCAAGGAGAGGGGAAAGACTGATAGTATAATAAAGAAAACATGCAGAAAAAGAAGAAACAGATATGTTTACCAGAATACAGTATTTAAGGTTTTTATTTCATAGCATTGGCAAGACAGCAAGTCACTTGGATTTCATGGAAATACACAGAAGTTTCCTTTCCAATTCATCACCTAAACTGAGAGAGCAAGGAACAGAGAGACAGAGAGAGAGAGAGAGAGAGAGAGAGAGAGAGAGAGAGAGAGAGATGATACACTCAATATCATAATAGCGAAATTCAAGTACACACAAGTCTAGAAATTCCAGTACACACCTTTGGTTTATTTGTATTTTTTTAAATGTTTTAAACCCTGGCACATTTAGCTTGTTTTGATTTAATATTCCACTAATAATCATCCACTGGTTTGGGAGGGGAAATTGCAGTCCTGTGGGCAGTAACTGTGGACAGTTAGGAGAGAGTTGCCAGAGATTCCCAAACAAACAAACAAAGATTCCCAAACAAACAAGTATACACTACCGGTCAAAAGTTTTAGAACGTCTACTCATTCAAGGGTTTTTACTATTTTCTACATTGTAGAATAATAGTGAAGACATCACAACTATGAAATAACACATATGGAATCATGTAGTAACCAGAGAAAGTGTTAAACAATTTGTGGAATTTCCTTTCCTTCTTATTGCATTTGAGCCTATCAGTTGTGTTGTGACAAAGTAGGGGTGGTATACAGAAGATAGACTTTTTGGTAATTGACCAATTCCATATTATGGCAAGAACAGCTCAAAAAAGCAAAGAGAAACTACAGTCCATCATTACTTTAAGACATGAAAGTCAGTCGATACGGAAAATGTCAAGAAATGTGGAGGTTTCTTCAAGTGCAGTCGCAAAAACCATCAAGCGCTATGATGAAACTAGCTCTCATGAGGACCGCCACAGGAATGGAAGACCCAAAATCAAATCAAATTTGATTGGTCACATACACATGGTTAGCAGATGTTAATGTGACCGTGGCGAAATGCTTGTGCTTCTAGTTCCAACAGTGCAGTAATATCTAACAAGTAATTGAACAAATTCACAACGACTACCTTACACACACAAGTGTAAAGGGATGAATAAGAATATGTATGTATACATATATGGATGAGCGATGGCCGTGCGGTATAGGCAAGATGCAGTAGATGGTATAGAACAGTATATACATATGAGATGAGTAATGTAGGGTATGTAGACATTATTAAAGTGCCGTTATTTAATATGACTAGTGATACCTTTATACCTTTATTAAAGTGGCCAGAGATTTGAGTGTGTGTGTTGGCAGCAGCCTCTATATGTTAGTGATGGCTGTTTAACAGTCTGATGGCCTTGAGATAGAAGCTGTTTTTCAGTCTCTCGGTCCCAGCTTTGATGCACCTGTACTGACCTCGCCTTCTGGATGATAGCAGGGTGAACAGGCAGTGGCTCGGGTGTTTGTTGTCCTTGATGATCTCTTTTCGGCCTTCCTGTGACATCGGGTGCTATAGGTGTCCTGGAGGGCAGGTAGTTTGCCCCAGAGTGACCTCTGCTGCAGAGGATAAGTTCATTTGAGTTACCAGCCTCAGAAATTGCAGCCCAAATAAATGCTTCACAGAGTTCAAGTAACAGACACATCTCAACATCAACTGTTCAAAGGGGGCTGTGTGAATCCGGCCTTCATGGTCAAAAGGCTGCAAAGAAACCACTACTAAAGGACACCAATAATAAGAAGAGGTTTGCTTGGGCCAAGAATCGATCTATTTAGAATTCAAGGCACACTTTACCAGCATGGCTACCACAGCATTTTCCAGCGATACGCCATCCCGTCTGGTTTGGCCTTAGTGGGACTATCATTTGTTTTTCAACAGGACAATAACCAACACACCTCCAGGCTGTGTAATGGCTATTTTACCAAGAAGGAGAGTGTTGGAGTGCTGCATCAGATGACCTGGCCTCCACAATCCCCCAACTTCAACCAAATTGAGATGGTTTGGGATGAGTCGGTCCGCAGAGGGAAGGAAAAGCAGCCAAGAAGTGCTCAGCATATGTGGGAACTCCTTCAAGACTGTTGGAAGAGCATTCCAAGTGAACCTGGTTGAGAGAATGCCAAGAGTGTGCAAATATGTAATCATGGCAAAGGGTGACTATTTAAAGAATCTCAAATCTCAAATATATTTGGATTTGTTTAGCACTTTTTTTGGTTACTACATGATTCCATGTGTGTTATTTCATAGGTGTGATGCCTTCACTATTATTCTGCAATGTAGAAAATAGTCACAAAAAAAACAACAACAAAAACTTGAATGAGTAGGTGTTCTAAAAGTTTTTACCGGTAGTATACAAAGAAACTGCATTATCACATCTCCTCAGTATGACAGATAATATGTACTGAGTTCCAGAGAAACGTCTTCCAATTCTCATCACTGTTAGCAGTGTCTCTTGTGACTGTTACACACCGTCTGGGGGGCCTAAAGGAAGCAGTTGAGTCTGTACTCCCAAAACCAGCCACCGAGACGGCACCCCGACAGACAAAGCACTCGCACAGAGAAATTCATCAGAGACACAGTGGAACACAGACAGTGAACTCGCCTATGACTCCTACAGGCCCACATACACACAACGTTGTGTTCAACTGGACTCTCCCTGAAATAAGAAAGACTTGAATGAATAAGACATGTTTCAGATCGGAGTAGCCCGGGTGAACAGAATACACGCTCTTCTCATTTACAGTATAGTAACCACATTATCAGCACAAATGTCTATCTGTTTTGGGGGATGATAATAGTTTTGAGGAATTACACTTCTGAGAACTGACATTGAATATCTGGACCCAATTGCATTCACCTCGGCTAACACATAACCCTTAAAGACATAAGGTACCTCACATACACAATTAACAAAGGAGATGAAGCGCATAATCCTAATTCTTAAAGCGTTTTATTAGACCGTTGTTACAAATGGGGAAACATGTAGCGAGAGCTACATATTTACTGAGAATGAGGGAATTTTCTATAGCTGTAGCCTAGAGACAGTCCATGTTAGATGGCATTGTCGTAACCACACAACAAAATCCCATTAAACGTGTTGATACAACGGTTATAAGTGATACGTGCACTCGACATGACTGGCAGGGATAAAGGGAACAAGTGAGGCTGCTAAAGATGGGTTGTTATAGCTCCTGTCGCCGTAGTGCCTGTCACCGTAGCACCTATGCCCTTTTCCTTAGCCTAAACAGTGCTTTTCGTCACAGTAACAGACTCCTCCCTCACATGCTTTACAATCATGAGCCTTATAGTCAGCATCTTTTAACCCGCCTTACAACCAATCTTTTTTTTTGGTTTCCATCAATTCTTTCCGCCAATAGCACTTGTTTAAAAGGTACTCTCGCTGCACTCAGATCACATCGGAAATCGACACACTGGAGCATGCAAATGCATAAAAAAATACTGGGTAGGTAGGATTGGTGAAGAGAGTGCTGGTCAGAGAGGTAGGGAGACAGACGTACTGTAGTATCAGAGGGAATTACCGCTCTTCTTCTGTCTTTCTACCAGTCTGTTTGTCTATCCATCCGTCCATCCGTCAGCCATCTGTCTGTCTCTCTCTCTGACATACAGTCTCTCCACCAAGAGGGGAACAAGTGACAGGCACATAGGCATTCATCCATCTATAGGACAGGGTGAGCAGGGAGTAAAACCTGAACGAAACATCTCATACGTGCCAGATATGACATAGCCACATGTACATTAGAATATGTTTATTTGTTTTCTACATTTGATATATAATATATCTATTACTCTTTACTACAGAGGATTATAATCCTAATTCATAATGAAACAACAATAAGAGTTATCACAAAAGTCCACTTTCAACCTGGATTGTCATCTCCCTAAACTGTGCATCCGTGGACGAACAGTCCACCCAGATCGGTTGGTTATTCCGGAACCATTCCAGTCGGTTGAGATGACAGAGCCCCTCCCCCAGATGTCCAACCCAGGAAACAATTTCCGGATACCTATGCATTCCACGAACGTTACCTAACGTTATACGAACGTTCACTGCTTGCTGGTACTGCTCTCTTCTCATTCTAGACAAAACGTGGGAGGGGAAGTTCCAAGCAGAGTGGACCGGGGTTCTTGCTCAGGTCAGGGGGTCTAAGTGATCAGTCCCCTCCTCTCCTTCTTCCTCCTTCATCAGTTCAACCACTCCAGAAGAATGCTGCGATTGGCTGGAGCACGACAAGTGGGAAGACTGACTCTGTGTGTCTTCCTCCTCTAGCTCCACCCTCTCCACCATCTTCTTAATTCCCTGTCCCCGTGTCTCCTCCCTCCTCTGCTCCTCCATTGTCCACATGCTGTCCTCGATCTCGTCCTCCTTCCCCTGCACCTCCAGGTCAAAGTCCAACAACTCTTCCATCATCTCCTCAATCTCTGTCTCTCCGTCCATCTCCCCCTCCACCTCCGACCTCAGCTCATCCATGCTCTCTGTCCTGTTGATGTCATCCCTGTCATCGTCATCATCTCCCACCCTCCCCTCGGGCTCGCTGGCCTGGCTCTCACCAAACTCCAGGATGGTGGGCAGGTTGCCCTGCTTGGGGCAGCGCTTCCTCAGACTTACCAGGAAAGGCTGGGGCAGGGAGAAGATGTCCACGTTGTTGCCCAGGTCGATCCACGTGACACTGGGGAAGCTGGCCGGGTCCTTCAGGCTGTCCGTCAGCTCCTTGAGGACGGCACGGGTCAGCCGGTTGCCGTTGAGGGCCAGGGTCTCCAGCCGGGGCAGCGCACCCAGCGTGGGCAGGAGGAGGAGGAAGGCGTCGTCGGTGAGCTCGGTGAAGCCCAGCTCCAGGCTGCAGATGATGGGCGCGTGGCGCTGCAGGTAGGCACACAGGCGCTCCATGTCACGCACCGTCAGGGGGATGCCCGAAAGGTCCAGCGCCCCGTTAGGGGGAGGTGTCGACAGCATCACCTTGAGACTAGGAGGGAAAGGGGGGGGGGGAGTAATCAGTTACATGTTACGATGCGTGTTGACCAAACTGTAGGTAAATCTATTTAATATCTCCAATGCAAAATGTGTATGCAAATTGTAATTTTCCCAAGCACAAAACATGGTAAAGGTCCACATATCATACAGTCAATAAAACTATCAGGGTGAGCTATCTCCGAGAGCAACATCCCCCTGACAGGAAGAATATTACATTACTAGACCGTTAGAAGAGCCTGTGATGAGACAAGGACAGCAGGAGCATGGAGCCCCAGGCATAGCGACAGGTAGGTAGATTAATTACATTACTATCTGTAATACGGTTGTTTTCACCATTTCCTGACACTTCATGTGCTGAGGGGCAGAGGGGTGAGAAATGGGTTCACCCACTTACATGGGAAGGTTAGCAGAGAGATGATAAGAGGAGGAGAGATGGGGAGAGAGAGAGATGTTTAAGTTTCTGCATAATTAGTAGTCTGCCCGTCCGTGTTGCGTTTCAGTTTGCAAATCTGTCCATATGATCCAAACAAACAAATGCGATGAGATGTTCTGGGAGATTTTCTGCCAACCTCACCGAAACAAAGAAGTGGCTCTCTGTGGCACAGCTAGAGTGTTCACGCGTTTTGGCATAAGCTTGTGTCTTAATACTGTGGTTGACACTCAGGTGTGTAGTGTCTTTCAATTTGGTCACTATGATGTGAGTTTGGATGATTTCGGAGGAGATACAGAGGGGTCTTTTTTGACATCAGTCAACAAGCAGTAGACAATGCAGTGGCCTTGTGGTTAGAGTATTTGCCCAGAGATTGGACGTTTGGGAGTTCAATGACAAGTCATACCAAAGACTGTAAAAATGGAACCTGATGCCTCTCTGCTTGGCACTCAGCATTAGGGAAATAGATTGGGGGTAAGGCCCTGCGATAGACTAGTTCGCTGCCCAGGGGGGTGTACTTGTACATCAAGCCGCCTCATGCTATAGAAACAGGAGATGCCACTCATATGAGCTGTTCCAGCTTGCACAAGCCAAGGCGACTTACTTTACAACAAGAAGTAAAACGCTGATTGGCAATGTTGTTTGCTCAGTTTGGAGACTCTCAACCTAAAAATCACCACAGAATGAAATGAAAACTAGAAAGAAAGTGGAGATAAATAGAAAGAAAGAGGAGATAAATAGAAAGAAAGTGGAGATAAATAGAAAGAAAGTGGAGGTAAATAGAAAGAAATTGGAGGTACATAGAAAGAAATTGGAGGTCATAGAAAGAAATTGGAGGTACATAGAAAGAAATTGGAGGTACATAGAAAGAAATTGGAGGTACATAGAAAGAAATTGGAGGTACATAGAAAGAAATTGGAGGTACATAGAAAGAAATTGGAGGTACATAGAAAGAAATTGGAGGTACATAGAAAGAAATTGGAGGTCATAGAAAGAAATTGGAGGTCATAGAAAGAAATTGGAGGTACATAGAAAGAAATTGGAGGTACATAGAAAGAAATTGGAGGTACATAGAAAGAAATTGGAGGTCATATAAAGTTTTTTTTAACCTTTTTTTAACCAGGCAAGTCAGTTAAGAACACATTCTTATTTTCAATGACGGCCTAGGAACAGTGGGTTAACTGCCTGTTCAGGGGCAGAACGACAGACTTGTACCTTGTCAGCTCGGGGGTTTGAACTCACAACCTTCCGGTTACTAGTCCAACGCTCTAACCACTAGGCTACCCTGGAGGTAAATAGAAAGAAAGTGGAGGTAAATAGAAAGAAAGTGGAGGTAAATAGAAAGAAAGTGGAGATATAGAAAGAAAGTGGAGATAAATAGAAAGTGGAGATAAATAGAAAGAAAGTGGAGATAAATAGAAAGAAAGTGGAGATAAATAGAAAGAAAGTGGAGATAAATAGAAAGAAAGTGGAGGTAAATAGAAAGAAAATGGAGGTAAATAGAAAGAAAGTGGAGGTAAATAGAAAGAAAGTGGAGATAAATAGAAAGAAAGTGGAGATAAATAGAAAGAAAGTGGAGGTAAATAGAAAGAAAGTGGAGGTAAATAGAAAGAAAGTGGAGATAAATAGAAAGAAAGTGGAGATAAATAGAAAGAAAGTCGAGGTAAATAGAAAGAAAGTGGAGACAAATAGAAAGAAAGTGGAGACAAATAGAAAGGAAAGGAGTGAGTCCAGATAATCCAGACCTCGGGGGGACAGAAGAAGAAAAACAACATGTTCCAAAGTGAAAATACACTCACAGCACAGCAGAAGTCTTGTGCTTGGCAGTGAATAAACTAAACTGAACAAAGGCCTGCTCTGCATTTTATGCCATAAAAAGGCAAAAGTGAGATCAGACTTGAACGTCTTCCAGGTACAAATGAAAACAATACAATGCATGTGAGGCAGGATTAGGTCTGGACCCCAATTATTACTCAACACCCCCCCCCCCCTCCCCATTTTCTTTGCTTAATTAGGAATTTACCGTAACAATACTAAATCCCCCTCCCAATGGCTGTGTAGTGCTAGGATTTCAGCCAAAGAAACCCATTTATTAGTTGGTCCAGGCATAGAATTACAAGAAGGGACTAATCACAGAACATTGACTTGAACGTGAATATCCGTTATAATTCTAATTCCATGGGGTCAAGCACTCCTCTCAAATCCGTCAACAACATTGAGACATGGTGTAGTCCCACTTATGCTGCTAAATCAGTCTAGATCTTGTTTTGGTATTAATTACTTAAAAACACAACGTTTTATAACTTCTCTCAAGCTAATGGATTTTTATGGGAATTGGGTCGTAGCAAACAAATGGAATTACTAGAATGGGAAAATCTTTCAGACAGTGTACAATTGACAGTACAGTCATGTCTACACTCAATATGGCTGACGGCCCACCCAAAACGGAGCTTTGACTGAAATATCCGTTCCATTTATTATTTGTCTATGAGTCGAAGTCAATGGTCCCTGGGTTATGACCTCATGATGAATCTCTGGCTCCCTTTCAGCATTCTCCCTGTGACTTCTCCCCTGATAGTTTTAACTAACAAATCTTTTTTTTTTAAAGCAGAGCAGAACGTAAATAGAAACAGATGAAACCGGTGTACAGGACATCAAATCCCACACTATCAGCCTGGCTCCCGACCAGAATCCCACGCTTTAGACTGTAGCAACGCTGAGCCGAGTTCTCTCCCTCTCAGACACGGGAGTCAGGACCTCAGGGCTCAGATACTACATATGGGGACCTTTCTCGAGAAGATCCGACTAACAACACACATTAAATCCCACGCTTTATGCTAGAGCAACGCTGAGTTGAGATCTCTTGCTCTCAGACACAGGAGTCCTCAGGGCTTAGATCAAATCAAATGTTATTGGTCACATACACACATGTAGCAGGTATTATTGTGGGTGTAGCGAAATGCTTGTACCACATACTACATACCACAACGAGGACCGATCTAGCAAACCAAGACATTTTGCTCACAGTTTTATCCTTTCTTTTCATTTGAACCTAGTTTTCAAAATGTAAAACACACTTCATCTGTTTAACCCCAATAACAAACAAACTATATCACATGAATGTGTGTTTATGATAATAAGAGTAAATCACTGTTTACCCCTCAAGGAGAGACATTAGATTATATCTTAAATCAAATCAAATCACATTTTATTGGTCAGATAGACATATTTAGCAGATGTCATTGCGGGCGTAGCGAAATGCTTGTGTTCCTAACTCCAACAGAGCAGTAGTATCTAACAGTGTAGTAGTATCTAAAAACGATTCACAACAACACACACAAATCTAGAAGTTAAAAAAATGAATTAGGATATAAATATTACATTGAGCAGAATACAGTATATACATATGAGTTGAGTAAAGCAGTATGTAAACATTACGTAAACATTATTTCAGTGACTAGTGTTTCATTATTAAAGATGATCCCTTGTATAGTAGCTCCAGTCTGCAGATCCACCCTAAAATCCCTGTCGAGTGAGCTTCACACAAATCACTGACCCTTGGTGACCTGGTGACACCATTGTTCAGTGACATAACGCAACCCTAGTGACAGCACAGTGCCATTGCAATATAATGAGTGTGGTATTAAATTACACTTTAGGTGTCAGCTAGTCCATTGGCAGCAAAGATGATATCACTTTTCCCCTGTGTGTGTGTGTGTGTGTGTCTCACCTTATCCTGGTCATCTGTCTCTATGGGAGACGGGCAGAGCTACGGTTGGCCCCCCATTACTGCTTCATTCTCTCTATCACCACATTCAACTCTACTTCTCAGATCATTACAGTGGCCACTCATTGTTTTGTGTAGGCCTGACACACACACACACACACACACACACACACACACACACACACACTTCTAAATTTGACAGTTGCTTACTTGGTGGCTAAGCATCTGTTCTCTCATCACTGTCAGTTCACACAGTCTTGCTGCAGGGAACAGAGCTGTTATTTCCAGTTAGCTGATCCTCACTCCAATGCATAGACTGCTTAAAGCCTTTAAATTCTAAAGAACAGAAGCTAGTATCCTTTTTTTTCATATAAGAACATTATCAATTAGCATACTACTGTAAGGGACTACAGGGACTTACAGTAGTGAGAGCATATCATATTGTACCGTTGGGTACTGGTCCCCTGTGGGAATTGAACCCACAACCCTGGCGTTGCAAGCGCCATGCTCTACCAACTAAGTCACATGGGACGTTAAGGAGGGTAATGTACACCCACAACCACATCTCGTTTCTATTTATTAGAGTCCTCTTTCAACATTTCATTCCTTGACATTCTTTATCCATTCCAATATATATATATTTTTTAAATCCCCTCAATTTTCGATCTTGTCTCATTGCTGCAACTCACCCAACAGGCTCGGGAGAGGCGAAGGTAGAATCATGCGTCCTCCGAAACATGACCCGCCTAACCACGCTCCTTACCACCCGCCAGCTTAACCCAGAAGCCAGACGCACCAATGTGTCAGAGGAAACACTGTTCAACTGGCGACCGGGGTGAGCCTGCAGGCACCCGGCCCGCCACAAGGAGTCGCTAGAGCACGATGAGGCCAATTGTGTGCCGTCCTATGGGACTCCCGGCCACGGCTGGTTGTGGCACAGCCCTGGAATGAACCCGGGTCTGTAGTAACGCCTTAGGCCACTGCACCACTCGGGAGGCCCCTAGGACAAATTATATTTCCTGTTTAAGGCTGAGTCAGCCACTGCCCAATTACAAAGCCATCCTCAACATTCATCAAGACTATGGTTCAGTATCTAACTAGGGGAAGTTCACTCATTAGGTTTCCTAGTACTTTTTTTTAAACAATAACCACTTGAACTGGAAATGGGGCTTAGGGGCTGGCACAACTCAGTCAAGTAGTTCCCCCTGGAAGAAGCAGTGTGTGTGTGCATGCGTGTCTCCATACGTGTGTGTCCATCTAAACGTGTGTGTGTCCTTTCGTGTGTTTGTGTGTGCGCGGTGGGTGCCGAGGTCATGACCAGTCCAGAGCTGAGGCAGAGTGTATGAGACAGCAACGGCAGAGGAGGAGAAGGAGGAGGAGGAGGAGATGAGCCCTCTCCTCCAGTGCTCCTGTCCCCCCATGCTAATTAGCTAGCGGCTAATGTAACCCATGGCAAAAGGTATTAATGGCCCGACTCCTCCACCACAGAGACAGGGTCACAGAGACAGGGTCACAGAGACAGGGTCACAGAGACAGGGTCACGGAGACAGGGTCACGGAGACAGGGTCACGGAGACAGGGTCACAGAGACAGGGTCACAGAGACAGGGTCACAGAGACAGGGTCACAGAGACAGGGTCACAGAGACAGGGTCACAGAGACAGGGTCACAGAGACAGGGTGACGGAGACAAAGCTAAAGTGATCCACAGAACACATTATATGCAGACCTGGGTTCAAATACTATTTGCAATCATTTCAAATATTTTAGCTAGGCTCGCTTTGAGTTTGCCTTGCGCAATAGAGCCAATGGAATAGTCCCAATTGTCCCAAAAGCCCGCCACCTGTCAGTCCAGGCAGACTAAAGCAAACAGTCAAAGTATTTAAAGCCTTGGTCTGATTATATGCAGTGAGGTGGAGATACGAAAGAGGTTTCCTCTAGTTACCTCTGTAATTACGGATGGAATGGTGGAGTCAATTAGGACCCGGCAGGCACTGACATGCACAGTGCTACTCTACAATAGAACCCAGGCACTGACATGCACAGTGTTACTCTACAATAGAACCCAGGCACTGACATGCACAGTGTTACTCTACAATAGAACCCAGGCACTGACATGCACAGTGTTACTCTACAATAGAACCCAGGCACTGACATGCACAGTGTTACTCTACAATAGAACCCAGGCACTGACATGCACAGTGTTACTCTACAATAGAACCCAGGCACTGACATGCACAGTGTTACTCTACAATAGAACCCAGGCACTGACATGCACAGTGTTACTCTACACTAGAACCCAGGCACTGACATGCACAGTGTTACTCTACAATAGAACCCAGGCACTGACATGCACAGTGTTACTCTACAATAGAACCCAGGCACTGACATGCACAGTGTTACTCTACAATAGAACCCAGGCACTGACATGCACAGTGTTACTCTACAATAGGACCCAGGCACTTCAGACTACGTGACAAGAAGGAGTTTTCATCACTAGCAAACCGTGTCACAATAACCTTCTCAAATGACATACTGGTGGGTGACAGTAAACTGGCCCTTAGTGGTCTATGCACCCAGTCCAAAACCCAGTCCATAATCAACGACATCAGACTCGATCTGACAAACAGTAGAACGGACAAATAGAAGGCATCTCTCCTGAGAGAGAGAGACACACAGACACCGTACAGAGGCAGGACGCCCACGAGGTAGGTCACAGAAGCAGGGGTGTTAAATCACAGCACTGTACATAAATCTCCAAAGTCCATTGTGATTACCGTAGAAGTACAACGACCAGAACAGTCATCATTTTAATGATATGGTAATTGCACTGTCCTGTCAGAGCCATATAAATATAATTATATTTCTATGGTCAGAGCCGTGTACAGTGCTAACGTGATTAGAACCCTGTTGTCTGGGCTACTGCGTAGGCGTAGTATTGTCCCTTCTACGGATCCTATTTCTATGGTGATTACGCTGTGGAACAATAGCAGGCGATAGTAGAGCTCAGAGCTGTAAAGGTAAGAGAGACTGGAGACAGAGAGAGCTGAGGAACATATGTACCCCAGTGTGTGTGGTGTGTGGTGAGTGTGGTGTGTGTGGTGAGTGTGGTGTGGCACTGAGAGAACAGGCTCAGGCAAGAGCTCTGGGGATATAAACACCACCGCTGGGCCCCTGTAATAACCACCTCCGGGGTCAACGGACCCATTACACGCTTTATGGAAACAGTTACACCATAACACACTTTGGAAGTTGTTACACAGGAATATACACACATACACACATGCACGCACACACACATGCACACGCACACGCACACACTACATCATCAGTTGTATACTGTGCAGCAGCTGCGCCGTATACAGCACAGCTATGAGAGTTAGAAGATCTGCATCACTGATGGGGAGGGTGCAGCACACAGACACCCATCTGTGGCGCTGTCATTCACTGACTCACTTAGCTGAGTAAATATGACTCCCATTCATCAATGTACTCACGGGTAGAACAGTTAGAGCTAGGGGCAGAGTGAAGGCTTCTGGGAGTAGATGATGAATGAAAAAGACGAGATAAGGCGCGCGTGTACACAGATTTGCTCTAGATTAGGTTTATACAGAAACACACACACACACACACACACACACACACACACACACACACACATAGGATGCCTTGTTTTAGTCGCGTTAGACTGGACCAAGCCAGACACATAGCATGTCTTGTTTTAGTCGAGTTAGACTGGACCAAGCCAGACACATAGCATGTCTTGTTTTAGTCGAGTTAGACTGGACCAAGCCAGACACATAGCATGTCTTGTTTTAGTCGAGTTAGACTGGACCATGCCAGACACATAGCATGTCTTGTTTTAGTCGAGTTAGACTGGACCAAGCCAGACACATAGGATGTCTTGTTTTAGTCGCGTTAGACTGGACCAAGCCAGACACATAGCATGTCTTGTTTTAGTCGAGTTAGACTGGACCAAGCCAGACACATAGCATGTCTTGTTTTAGTCGAGTTAGACTGGACCAAGCCAGACACATAGCATGTCTTGTTTTAGTCGAGTTAGACTGGACCATGCCAGACACATAGCATGTCTTGTTTTAGTCGAGTTAGACTGGACCAAGCCAGACACATACACCAGATTGATTATGTGGCATTTTCATGACTTCCTCTGATTTGTCCACTGAGGAAGGAACTGGGAAATCAGGGAGGATGAAACGATGATTCAGTCCGATCCGTCGGCCCAAGATGCCACGTCAAGCCTTTTATTTGCACAAACTAATCACATTGATTAACAACAAAAAAGGCCTGCAGTTCTTGTGTGTAGGCCAAAGAGTGCGCCAGTCCACACTGACCCAGAATTAAAATGAGAAACTTACATTTGACAAACCTTCGCACATATAAATAAATAATCATAGCTTCTTCTGTGTGTGCATGCTGTCTTTGGCCAAACTTTCTCTCTAGCTCTAGTGACCCATCAGAGGGTACCACATGCCCATGTGATACACACACACACACGTAGGCGCGCACGCACAACGTGTCCCCTGTCTCCTCACCATGCCTGCGGCTTCCTCTTCAGTATGCCCTGCCGTCTCCACTGTGAGTGTGGGCTCAGGTGATAGGTCAGCTGGCGACACACCTTCTCCATGGCACCCAGAGAATCCTCCCCCTGACAGAGAGAGAGAGAGAAGGAAAGAAAGAATGTAAGAGGGAAAGAGAGAAAAACAGACAGCGTAGGTTAATATTGGCTGATGGGAGCAGAGAAGCTCCTGTGATGACCGGAGAGGAGCTGAGGGACTGGGTTATATCTGGGTTATATCTTTCATGCCGTCCCTAGGAGGGGTGCGTCACTTGAGTGGGTTGAGTCACTGATGTGATCTTCCTGTCTGGGTTGGCGCCCCCCCTTGGGTTGTGCCGTGGCAGAGACCTGGAATGATGACTCCTTGCTGTCCCCAGTCCACCTGGCAGTGCTGCTGCTCCAGTTTCAACTGTTCTGCCTGCGGTTATGGAATCCTGACCTGTTCACCGGACGTGCTACCTGTCCCAGACCTATTATTTGACCATGCTGGTCATTTATGAACATTTGAACATCTTGGTCATGTTCTGTTATAATCTCCACCCTGGTTCCATAACCTGGTTCCTCTCTAGGTTTCTTCCTAGGTTTTGGCCTTTCTAGGGAGTTTTTCCTAGCCAACGTGCTTCAACACCTGCATTGCTTGCTGTTTGGGGTTTTAGGCTGGGTTTTTGTACAGCACTTTGAGATATCAGCTGATGTAAGAAGGGCTTTATAAATACATTTGATTTGATTTATAGCTCAGGCCCTGGGTTATACCATGTTCTCTCCCCCCCCCCCCCTCCCTCCCTCCCTCCTCCCCCTCCCTCCCTCCCTCCCTCCCTCCCTCCCTCCCTCCCCCTCCTTCCCTCCCTCCCTCTCTTCAGAAGCACTACGTATCGATGCCAGGTTTTCACAACAACTACACAGGTAAACACAACCGACAGGGACATATAACACATTTTATGGAGAACATGGAATGCTCTTACCATGGCCATCAGAGGAGGAAAGTGAAGGGTGGCACGGGTATGCGAAGATATTATACAGGTCATTATTGTCTGTGAGGTCATATCGACGCGCTATTGGTTAATCTCTGCTATTCTGCACCTAGGTCATCGTCCCAGAAGGCCAGTACGTGCTGTTGGTGGTAAGATCCCTAGGAATGAAAACGAAGCCATTATATGAGGCCACTTAGGTTTCTTATTCAGGGAGAGATTGGTAAGAGGTTCAAGGGTCTGCCCTGTTGCTGCTTTGTTCCCAGCGTGTGTGTGTGTGTGTTTCTATGTGTGTGTGTGTGTGTGCATGTTTATTGTTTCCAGCTCCCTGCCTGTGTCCTCTGGAGGTAAGACATATTACATTATTAATATCTCCACTTTCTCCTCCACTAGTTCAGCGAGCCCTACTGATGTGGTAACTATACCAAGCATGTGTACCACCAAATACGCATCTTGTGGATTATATGATTGTGTGTGGATGCCTGTAGTACAGTAACACAGGATTTTATAGCTCTTGCAATTTCCTTTGAGCAGACGTGGTCCCACAAGTGCTAGCTGTAACAATATGGTTACACATATTGATCAAATATGAGATATTTACAGTCATTCGTTAGTAGCCGTTCGAAGTATCTATCTCAATTTGGATGTGTGATAAACCTGTTTGTGGGGTCTCTCTGTCTGAACAGTAGTCTGTGGGAGAAGGGGAACAGGAGGTATCGACCAGTCTGTTACTGATCATCAATACTCTGCACTAACTCACCATGTCCCAAATGGCAACCTATTCCCTACATAGTGCACTCCTTTTGACCTGGGCCCATAGGGATCTGGTCCAAAGTAGAGCACTACTTAGGGAACTGGGTGCCATTTGGGATGCGGCCTCTCCCCACTGATCTGATACAGGCAGCAGCAGGCTAGCAGCATATGCTGGGCTACCGAGGGATTCCTCTCCATGCTGTGTCCACTGGCCTAGATATGTCTACAGCAACCAGAAGACTCTGTCTCAGACTGGCACACAGGCAGGACAGGACAGGACAGACATGTACAGGATGACACTATACTGTAGAACAACACTGTTCTGGTAGTAGGGAAGGGAGAGGCTATGCTTTTCCTCAGAGACATCTATTTACATATATATGGGGCTCTGGTTTTCCTTCAGTCATGTTGCTATCTTTCAGCTGTATAGCACTCTATCAAAATGAAACGTCGCACACACACACACACACACACACACACACACACCTTGGGATGCAATCTGCACTGTAAACCTCTCTCCCGGTTCTGTTCTATTTGACTACCTGACCTTCACAATAAACATGACAAGGACAGATAATGAATTAAATACCTACCGACTCCCCACTGTCTCCTCTCCTAAGACCCAATCAAAACCTTCTCAAAGGAAGTGCAGTACGGTCAGTATGCATTCCCCTGTGTGGTATGGCTGGCTGTGTGAGTGTATATATATAGCTGTGTGTGTGTGTGTGTGTGTGTGTGTGTGTGTGTGTGTGTGTGTGTGTGTGTGTGTGTGTGTGTGTGTGTGTGTGTGTGTGTGTGTGTGTGAGTGTCACTGTGACACAGGGCAGAGCTGCTCTGGTCTCTGTCCCTGCAGACAGGCTGCAGTCCCCTACTGACAGAGGCATCAGAAACTCAGCACCTCACCGTTGGGCCTCACAGCACTCTCCACTCCTCTCCTCTCTCCACTCCTCTCCTCTCTCCACTCCTCTCCTCTCTCCACTCCTCTCCTCTCCTCTCCTCTCTCCACTCCTCTCCTCTCTACTCTCCTCTCCTCTCTACTCTCCTCTCCTCTCTCCACTCCTCTCCTCTTTCCACTCCTCTCCTCTCTCCACTCCTCTCCTCTCCACTCCTTTCCTCTCTCCACTCCTCTCTCCACTCCTCCCCTCTCTCCACTCCTCTCCTCTTTCCACTCCTCTCCTCTTTCCACTCCTCTCCTCTCTCCACTCCTCTCCTCTCCACTCCTTTCCTCTCTCCACTCCTCTCTCCACTCCTCCCCTCTCTCCACTCCTCTCCTCTCCTCTCTCCACTCCTCTCCTCTCTCCACTCCTCTCCTCTCCACTCCTCTCCTCTCTCCACTCCTCTCTCCACTCCTCTCCTCTCTCCACTCCTCTCCTCTCTCCACTCCTCACCTCTCTCCACTCCTCTCCTCTCCTCTCCTCTCCTCTCCTCTCCTCTCCTCTCCTCTCCTCTCTCCACTCCTCTCTCCACTCCTCTCCTCTCTCCACTCCTCTCCTCTCTCCACTCCTCTCCTCTCTCCACTCCTCTCCACTCCACTCCTCTCTCCACTCCTCTCCTCTCTCCACTCCTCTCCTCTCCTCTCCTCTCCTCTCTCCACTCCTCTCTCCACTCCTCTCATCTCCTCTCTCCACTCCTCTCCTCTCCTCTCTCCACTCCTCTCCTCTCTCCACTCCTCTCCTCTCCACTCTCCTCTCCTCTCTCCACTCCTCACTCCTCTCCTCTCTCCTCTCCAATCCTCTCCTCTCCTCTCCTCTCCTCTCTACACTCCTCTCCTCTCCACTCCTCTCCTCTCCTCTCCTCTCCTCTCCTCTCCTCTCCTCTCCTCTCCTCTCCTCTCCTCTCCTCTCTCCACTCCTCTGTCCACTCCTCTCCTCTCTCCACTCCTCTCCTCTCTCCACTCCTCTCCACTCCACTCCACTCCTCTCTCCACTCCTCTCCTCTCTCCACTCCTCTCCTCTCCACTCCTTTCCTCTCTCCACTCCTCCCCTCTCCACTCCTCTCCTCTCCTCTCTCCACTCCTCTCCTCTCTCCACTCCTCCCCTCTCCTCTCCTCTCTTCTCTCCACTCCTCTCCTCTCTCCACTCCTCTCCTCTCTCCACTCCTCTCCACTCCTCTCCTCTCCTGTCCTCTCCTCTCTCCACTCCTCTCCTCTCTACTCTCCTCTCCTCTCTCCACTCCTCTCCTCTCTCCACTCCTCACCTCTCTCCACTCCTCTCCTCTCTCCACTCCTCTCCTCTCCTCTCCTCTCCTCTCCTCTCCTCTCCTCTCCTCTCCTCTCCTCTCCTCTCTCCACTCCTCTCCTCTCCTCTCTACACTCCTCTCCTCTCTCCACTCCTCTCTCCACTCCTCTCTCCACTCCTCTCCTCTCTCCACTCTTCTCCACTCCACTCCTCTCTCCACTCCTCTCCTCTCCTCTCTCCACTCCTCTCCTCTCTCCTCTCCTCTCCTCTCTACACTCCTCTCCTCTCCTCTCTACACTCCTCTCCTCTCCTCTCTACACTCCTCTCCTCTCTACACTGTGGCAACTGAGCTGCCACCAACCCTGCTGGAGTATTGAAACACATCATCCTGAGATGTTATGAAACATTACAGTACATTACATAGACCACTTCATCAATTATTGTGCAACACCTTGCCAGGGACTGGGAGCACCAACAGAAAAGGTTGAAAACACAATTTTGGTGTTCCGTGTTTTGTGCAGAATTAGATACCTTCTCTTTTGGTGCCGTTTCCTTTCTCTAATGCTTCTCAACATCATTATGTGTTAAATCCCGTTTAGTGGAGAAGGACATACTTTTTCTGAAGTGTTTTAATGTTTAATATCGTTTTATATATTTGAAAATGTGCCATTAACATACCTTTCGGCAGGCATTGTCAAGCACAGTATTCAAACCACCAGCAGTAACTGGAGGTTGAACTGCAAGAACTGAGGATTCTGCACTTGCCTCTTCCATTGACAATCTTGAATGTGGGACTGGGTGCTGTCCTCACTGAACCTCAGTTTGCCTGACGACTTTGACAGCTCTGATCCATTACACCTCATGGCACAACAAGCTTAATACTAATATAGAAATGTACTTTTCTTTCTTCAAACATGAATACAACATTGTGTAAAAGAATCATAAAGTCCTCCAAAAAATTGGGGGCCACAATCCTCTAAAAACAGAGTGATGTGGCAAGATAGGAAATGCATGTTAATTAAAACCAATGTTTTCCAGGGACTTCAATCACTCCCTTGTCTCTCTCTTTTGTTATCCTCATGAAATATACTTACATTTTGAGAAACATATTATTTTGGTCAAATGAAATTAACAAATCATTGAAACGACTTGCACACATAAAAAATATTAAAAAATAAAAAGAAGATATTTGGGGGTATTTTGACACTTTATTGAGACAGCTCTGTTTTAAAACACAACCAGTGTATCAGAACACTTCCATTGGGTTTACATTCAAACACCCTCCAATCACCAGATCTCAGCATAGGTGCACTACTTTTCATGGTTTCATTACACAATCATGGCGTTTTGAGTCTTTCTATTTTTACAGTGTACACTAAGACACACTCTCTCTCCCTCCCTCCCCCCACACCACCCCTCCACAGGATTGATCTCTCAGCTACTCTCCCTGTTTTCCTACCTTCTGTGCTTTCTTGCTTTTCTTCTCTCTCTCTCTCTCTCTCTCTCTCTCTCCACTACACCAACACATAAATCTGTTTCTCTCATCTGTACTCAGAAACAAAATGGTCTCTTTGTAGTGCAGGTGGACTACTAGTTTCCCCATGGTGTTACGCGTCGTCATGGTGTTATCAATAACAACCTTCCATCGCTCATCCTTACTGTTCTCCACAAAGCCTAACTGTGTTTTCTTGCATGAACCACTCAGCACAAGCAGTTTCCTCACAGTACAAACGCAGTTCTTTGAATTGAATTGAATTTGGTCAATTGTTACAGGGCTGAAAACGGCAGCAGTCTGGGAGAGAAGAAGAGAAGTTGACAATAAACACCTGGGTTCACAATCTGCCAAGCTATTATTTTTTTTTTAAGGTTTGGGTTCAAATTGTGGCCAAGCAGAGCAGCAAGAGGAGGAATGTGGGCTGAATCAGTCTTTCAGACACATTTTCTACAACTTCCAAGTTTTATTATCAAGCGCACAATTACAGTGAAAGGACTTTCTTCCAAGCTCTTTCCCAACAATGCAGTAATCAATATCAGTAGTACTATATAGAAAAATAAAGACCACTGGTTACGACACAAATAGAGATGTTTACCGTCTGTGTGTGTGTGGTAATATTATGCTGGACTCGCTCCATTGTGAGCAGTAGCAGCAGCACTGAGGCTTGGAAGGCTGCCAGTATTTTCAGTGTGTGACTCATACAGGAGAACAAGGCACCGCTAGTCTGTCTGTCTTTAGTTTTCCCCTCTGTCTGTCTGTCCTTCCGTCGTTCCCCCCGCTGTCTGTCTGTCTGTCTGTCTGTCGTTCCCCCCGCGGTCTGTCTGTCTGTCCGTCGTTCCCCCCGCTATCTGTCTGCCATTCCCCCTGCTGTCTGTCTGCTTGCCTGTCTGCCGTTCCCCCTGCTGTCTGTCTGCCTGCCTGTCTGCCGTTCCCCCTGCTGTCTGTCTGCCTGCCTGTCTGCCGTTCCCCCTGCTGTCTGTCTGCTTGCCTGTCTGCCGTTCCCCCTGCTGTCTGTCTGCTTGCCTGTCTGCCGTTCCCCCTGCTGTCTGTCTGTTTGCCTGTCTGCCGTTCCCCCCGCTGTCTGTCTGCCATTCCCCCTGCTGTCTGTCTGCCTGCCTGTCTGCCGTTCCCCCTGCTGTCTGTCTGTCTGCCTGTCTGTCTGTCGTTCCTCCCACCGTCTTTCCCTCCATCTCCCTCTATCACTCCCTGCAAGACATGCGTCTCTCCTTCCATAATGACTAGTGAAATCTGTCTCTCTTTCCTAGTTGCCACATCCATCTATCCACCGCTAACTCCTTTCATCATCTCGCTCAGTGAACAAGACCGAAGCATGATTGTTAGAACAAGCTTAGGATTAGGCATGGGTGTAATCAAGAGGTATAATCCTTCTTTATCCATCATAACTATCTCAATATAATAATATGTAGATTCAACTAAAACAGATTGAAATCCTTATGGGAGGCTGTTTTCAACGGTGGGTCATTTTAATCCTTCTGGAAACGATTGTGTTGTTATTAATCACATACAGTATGAGGGTAAATGCAGAGATGGTATGTTATTCAAGCCATGTGGAGTTTTGAGTTGGTCTAATTCAATCTCTGACACTGGGGAACAGGTGGATGAGAGAGAGAGAGAGAGAGAGAGAGACCCTCCTCACATCCCTACGGGCATTCATGTGAGTGCATTTAGATTTCAGTCACAGAATCTCACCAGCTGATCATCAATACACTGTACTCAGTGGTGACCCGTCAGTCAGGGCTGGTGGGGCAGAGCCCCACCTGTTTTGAGGCTCACATTTTTTGCAAAAAAATGGGGTAGCCTGTTTTGCATGTTATTTTGGCATTAATATGTGTCACACATCAGTTTGCAAACAATGTAAGAAAAATAATAATAATTGAGTTTAATAAAGTCTCCATACAAACATGGTCTCTTTTGCTTTCTTGAGAAAGGCAGCTCCAAAATGCAACCCAGCTCAGTGCTTTCTGTGGTGGTGGGGCAGCCAGAGGAAAATAAGGAGCGTAGGGGTTGGTAATGGCTCCAGGTCATTGGCCACAGATAAAACAACGTCAAATCACATTATATCTACAGTAACTTTGATTGGACTGATCATGTCAACATCACAATTTTCTAAATCTTAGCTAGCAGTCATTGTCATGAATCAAGTCGACAATCTACTGGCAAATCCTTTTTAATCCTTGTCATATGTAGAGAAACATTGAAGAGAAATTATAGATAAAAATGTATCGGTGCTCATCGGCCATTGGACATAAACATTATAGGACAAGTTGGAAATCACAAATGTAACAATGAGTGGTTTGGAAGGAATCAGTGGCTAACTGCAAGCATTGCAACGCAATCATTAGCCTGCTATTCAGTGGAATGGGTGTGTGGTCCAAGTCTAGGTTTAAGGTTCTCTTTTCCAAGCTTAAAATGATAAACATTCAACATTGGCCATGCTGTCAATCCAGCATGATTTCTGCCTCGCTCAAAACAACTGGAAACTCAGAACTGGGAAATCTGACTTGAGTTCAAGATAACTGGGAACTCTACACACTACCACCAGAAGATCAATGACATCATCGTGATTCAACCTTGTTTTTTTTACGAGTTCCCAGTTGTCTTGAAAGAACCATATATACAGAGAATGTCAGACTTTGATGACAAAGTTTGATGTCAAGGGAGGACCGCCGCGCCACCTTCCTGTTCAAGAGAGCACAACTGTCACGCCCTGACCGCAGAGAGCTTTTTATGTCTCTATTTTGGTTTGGTCAGGGTGTGATTTGGGTGGGCATTCTATGTTCACGGTTGGTTTTCGGATTGTTTATTGTTTTTGTCGGCGTCATATAAATAAAAGGGAATATGTACGCTCACCACGCTGCGCCTTGGTCCAGTTCTCTCAACGGCCGTGACAACAAACACATTTTTGGTGAGTCCAAAAATGAATTGTATGCTTCTGTATAAATGATTTAATATGCCAGGGAAATATGTACAGTGCCTTCGGAAAGCATTCAGACCCCTTGACTTTATGTTTACTTTACAGCCTTCTAAAAATGTATTCAATTGTTTTTACCTCATCAACCTACACACAATACCTCATAATGACAAAGCAAAAAGAGGTTTTTAGTAATTATTGCTCATTTATAAAAATGTTGAAACTGAAATATCACATTTACATATGTATTCAGACCCTTTACTCAGTACTTTGTTGAAGCACCTTTGGCAGTGACTACAGCATCGAGTCTTCTTGGGTATGATGTTACAAGCTTGGCATACCTGTATTTGGGGAATATATCCCATTCTTCTGTGCACTTCCTCTCAAGCTCTGTCAGGTTGGATGTGGTGCGTTGCTGCACAGTTATTTTCAGGTCTCTCCTGAGATGTTCGATTGGGTTCAAGTCCGGGCTCTGGCTGGGCCATTCAAGGACATTCACAGACTTGTCCCGAAGCCACGCCTGCGTTGTCTTGGCTGTGTGCTTAGGGGCGTGGTCCT